>NC_061108.1:102105646-102118146 GCF_015104395.2 Macrobrachium nipponense
CTTAACAATAATTGTGACTGAGGACAGTAAGGAAGGCCATGAATAAAACTACAGCTACCAAATCCTGCGGAAAGCTTCTCTAAGTTCATGACTTTTAGGAATCATTGATATTAATTTTATCGGGATTGTTGAGAAAAATATGCAAATAAAGCAGGCGATACATCAAAAAGAAAAAACAGATACAAACCGCTTCACAACAGCACTACACCCACTCTTCAACTTACAAGTATCATCCTTGGCGTCACTGCCAAAAAGTCATCGAAATGATGCCCGGGCCAAATTTCAGAGAAGCTCGTTCACGACTTTACGAGTATAGTGTCATGCATCATTACCCCAGTTTTTGCTTTTTTTCCTTATTTGTGTTCTGTGGGTATCTACGCTTCTGTTTTCTGATGTAGCTTTGCTTATTTATTATTAGCAATGTCCTGTCTCTGGATTTCTTCTACATTATACGAAAACGATTATGTGGAAGTTTATTATAACATTAATAGGCTTGTCGGGATATCTTAAAAGAATGTTGACGTATTCCGAAGAGAATTACAATCAAAACAATAACTATTAAAATGAAAAAAAAAAAAAACATATAAAGACTAACATGAAGAACGTACAATAGTGCTCTCCCACATTCTTCGCATAAACAGCTCCACTAACTCCTTGGACCCAGATTTAAGATGCTTGAAATACGGTTATTGTGAGACTGACTTCTGTTTACTGATGTCATTGCCAAGGCAAATATACCTAGCACGCAAACATATGTGCATGCGTGCAATGCATGCATCCTGTTTAATATTTAGAACAGCTTAAGCTATGAAAACTTGTAGCACAGACGACTTTCATCTTTTACTTACTTGTTGAAGGATAATGGCTGTAACAGATAGTTATTTCCCAAGGATCAAAATTTTACGTATATATATATATATATATATATATATATATATATATATATATATATATATATATATTATAAAACACACACACACACACACATATATAACAAGATATATATATATATATATATATATATATATATATATATATATATATATATATTTGCATTACGCCTTCTCCTTTAACAAGGGATGGTTTTAGAGAAAAATAAGCACAAGGGTCACCGCCTCATTAACTATTCAATTATGGATAACCCCTAAGCAGAAATACTCCATGACATTACCCGCTTCATAAAAAAGAAATAAAAATCGGTATAGCATCGCACTCCCAACACATATATACTGCATTATTCACATCTGTCTTGCAAACACTCATGCTTTTCGGATACTAAGGACCTTTCATTCCAAAACCTCATCCACCCTTCTATCGGGCACTTTCTTCGTCTTCCTCTCATCCTCCCTTTTACTACGTGATAATTATACTCTTTCTACGAACTTAGCGTATTCCATTTTTTTATCATTGCCAGGTCACTTTTAAGCATCTCCACATCCCTCACCACTTCACAGCTTCTCATGCGCATATACTTGCCAAACACTACATCTCAACAGCAACCCATTACTTTCTTTCACACTTCACATCCATACTTCACTTTAATACAGGAGATTTTGCTTTATTCCCTTCAAATATTCCCACCTTGATGTCCACAGACCCTGCAAGTCTTTGCAATACATAATATAGACCCCTCTAACTGTTTGCTCAATTTATCCTGCGACTTACCTCTCTCCTCATCCTACAATTATCTGCTGTATCTATTTACTAATACCTCTTTATTATCCTTATTAACATACTTCGTTCCAACTTCCTGGTTTCCCTTTCTTACTTAGATTACCCCTCATCTTTCTCCTACTGTGAACATTCTCAAACTCTTCCACCAGCTTCTGCAGTTCTTCTTCACATCCCCAACCCGTCGGACTGGACCATTTGCACTCCACTTCTTACCATCACATACATAAACCTGCTATTTCATGTACTCTGTACAAACACATTACCTATTAAACTTCTTCCTTAACTTATTCTTTTTCCAAAGCACACTGAATAAATTTGTTTGCACCAATATCATTTTCTCTAAGCATTCCATACTTATTAACAATGCCCTCTCTTTACAGATGACTCATCTGTTCATTAAGTCATATAACATGACCAACATTTCATATTCTACAAACCCATCCAGGCACAAATTCTGAGGTACAAAAACGTTCTCTATCACTGTCAGTTTTATTTCATTCTGCACCATTTTCACTCACTATTACAACTTACTTCAACAACAACCAATCTCACCCATGTCATATAAGTGCTACTCTATCTCTGCACTTCTCAGCGACACCAAAAACAGGTATTCATTGTCATAAAAAACACACACATTATATATATATCTTACAAGTGTATAATGTTAGTGAATTACATATCATGTCTTGCTTGGAGACAGACTGAGCTGTAGGGGCAGCTTTCTTGAGTGAAGGAATTTGATACGTAAGTATTTTAATCGGGAGACTGCTCGTCTTGTCGCCAAGACAGCTTGGGGTGTGTCAAGCATGTACATTCGTTTGTACGGATGTTACAAGTCTAATCGACCAAGGCACTTGCGAGAGCCACATTCCTTTTGGTGAGAAGAAAGAGGTCAGTTTGGTACATGCCAGGTGTCGGGAGAGAAAACCCCCATCTTAAAGGTATGGCACATATTTTGTAGAACTTAGAAAACCGTTACCTTTGAAAAGAGAGAAAAGTGTGAAATACATTCTTTTACTTAAGATTACTTTTGAAAAGAGTGATGTGTGAAGTGTATCTTTTATCCAATATTATCTTTATTACAGATGGGTTCTATTCCATGGTATTAGAGACGGGATTCTCTAACCTGACTAATACAATGAAACAATTGACATTCTGGGTCTGGGAGTGAATTCTTAGTCAGGAGGGTAGAATGATAACTTACTAGTTTTCATTGTGGGCAGATTTGAGTTTTTGTCACTATGACTTGTTAATCAATTTGTTCTATTTTATATTCACCTGCTTTGGGTAATAAATAGTATATTTTTGTAATTACGTGATCTTAATAGCCTAATGACATGTTTGCAGACAAAGAGCACCATTGACAACAGGTAAGTGTTTCCAATTTGTGTAGTTTTAATAAAAAGGTGGTTAGAGTGGTGGCAGGCGGTTTAAGAGGCTTTTCATATATTTTATAAGCTGTAGGTACGCTAACGAAGAGACTGGTGACTAGTTAGACATAGATGTTTTTTTGGTAGGAAAAGGGGTTATAATCATGTCACAGGCAACTCGGGGCTCTTTTTGCTTATCCATTGGGTTGGGCATTGAGAAGCTGTACATCTCTCTGGCTAAGTCAGTGTCGGTCATCTTGTGATTCTTGAAAACCACTGTTTTAAAACGTGAAGGGGATAAATGTAATTTTCGATGTATTAAAGTGTTTCACGAGTGTGGTAAACAGGTCACGCATATTTGTGGTGCGTATACGAATTCGGTTTCCAGTCATATGAAGATGTGAGTATATTTTCAAGCTTTCTTTCTTATTTTCTTCATTTGATTTTTTTTTTTTTTTTACTTTTTTTTTGGTTTTTGTTGTTGTTTAAGTTCTTTTTGTTTGTTTGTGGCGAATTTACTCTAGCGGAGTTTTTTGTTGCGAGTTACGCCCTGAGAGAGTGAGAGAGAGAGAGAGAGAGAGAGAGAGAGAGAGAGAGAGAGAGGGCGGCGAGAGTTGGTGTGTGTGTGTGAGCTTGGTGTCGCCGGGGTGGATCGCTTAGTAAGCGTTTTGCATTTTTTTTTTTCTATCCCCTCCCTATTTTTGTTGTTGTTGTTGCTTTCGTGGGATGATATACTGGGCGTGGGGCGCGTTTGCCTTTTGTTATCCATTATTGGGGGAAAATTTGTATTCATTTTTCTGGATTGGGTTTTGTGTATATAAATAAACTGATGTTATTGAGATCGGGGAATCTTATAGAACAAAATAGCTTTCGGAAACAGAGAAAGATGGCGGACGCTAAGAGTACCACAATGCTACTACATCACATAACAAACATGAGTGCAGGCGTGAGTCCTTTCAGAGGGATGGTAGATGGTGTTCTATCACAACCTGTACAAATTTTCATTGAAGGGGTGAATAATTATTTAGCTAGAAAGAATATATCAGACGATATAGAGGCGAAAGCTTTGGTAGATTTCAATAGGGGAGATCTCTCCCATCGTTGCAGGAGTTTCCAATTTACAAAATGTCGTACCTGGACGGATTTGCAGGCATTTTTGAAAACAGCTTATGGCTCAAAGGAACACGTAGATATGGTGAGGGACCTTTGGGGTCTTTATAAACTACGGAAGGGCACTAATAGCCTCGTAGAACATAGTTCAAAACTTTTTGACGCAGTGGCGGATTGTTAAGGAAAATTGAAAACATCTAAATGGGTTACAGGGAGTAATGTCTCTCTTGAGAACATTCATAAACTGATCTATTTTTCCCTGCTCTTGAACGATGTACCGGATGCGATAGTGAATAGCTTTGATGAAAAGACTGAACCTACTTCAGATGAAGAATTACTTTATGCCCAAATTAAGAAACATATGTCTAAATGTCCCACTGTAGATAGTACAATTTTTAATGGGACAGGCCCGAGGGATAGAGTGCAAAGAGACACAGAATTTTCACCTCCCCATCTGTGTGCAAAAGTTGAATATAACAAAAGATCGATCGATCAAAAGCAACAGCAGTTGCGCTGTTTCAACTGCAATAAACCAGGGCATCTAAAGAAATTGTGTAGGGTTAAATATTGTGGAATGTGTAAGAGTACCCGATCATTATTGGCAATCTTGTCCGTCTCAGATACGGAGAGATGCGAGGCCTACTCCTCAAGGTTCTGGTAATTATAAAGTGAGAACTTCCCAGGCAGGTCAAACCAGAGGGCAAAGGGATCAGCGAAATTTTTGGAAGCCCGATCAACAAAAAGGGTACAGGAGATTGGTACGTGCCATTGTAGTCTCATGGGGGACGTCCCAGAGCCCAGGCCTATAGTCTATGGAACAGTAGGGGATGTGGATATCCCGATATTTATAGACTCGGGGGCGTCTATAAATTTAATGGAAAATAATTTGTATCAATCCATGTTTTCCAATTACCCTTTGCAACCCTCACTGGAAACGGTGTGTGATGTGCATGCCCATATATTAAATACCCTGGGTTGTGTTCAAATACAGTTTACTCTCAGTGACAGAGTGCTAACAGAACCATTTTTGGTAATGAAAGGAATTGCGTTGGGCAACAGACTTTTGCTGGGTCATCCTGCTTGTAGAAGACAAGATTTCGATCAATGCGGGTGTTAATGGGATAACCGTCGGGATACCTGGTGTTTTTCTGCCTTATGAGGACGTGAATAGAACGGAGGACATGGAGCTTATTGAAAGAGGAGATGTGCTCGGTGATATTAATGGCAGTGATACGAGTGTTATGGAGAGAGGTAATATTAAAACCCACGTTGCTGATATGGGAAATGATTACGAGGGTTCTATCAGAGTTCACGGTGGTGATGATACTTTGGATGGTAATGTTGATACTAATATTGATGTTATTTCTGATACTAACAATGCTGGGGATGATACTGAGGGTGGTAATGTGTATGGGGCGGTGGAGAGGGGAGGTTACTAACCACAAATATAGAGGTGTTTTATCCGAAGATATTATGTTACTACCTGGTTCGAAGACTATGGTAAAAGTTAAATTGAAGGAAATGAGAAAACCCACAGATGTGTGTGTTATTGAAAAGAGCGAGAAGCTTAGAGGGGTTGTTAGCACGGCATCGGTGAACAGTGTATCCAAGGATGGGTTTACGTGGTTAGAGTTGCTAAACTGTAATGATACAGTTAGGAGATACCAGAAGAATACAAATATATTGGATTTCCAAAATTGGAGTTATGATAGTGGTTCAGTGGCTATCGTAGAGGGGAAACCTGAGTTTTCGGAGGCAGAAATGCAATCAAGGAAACGAATATTTAGAGAACATTTAGCTAATGCGGATTATAGCGAACACGTTGAAGCGATAAGCGGGCTCTTGGCAGAATTTGGGGATACGATAGCCTTACAAGGTGATAAATTGGGGCTGACTAATGTGTTAGAGCATAAGGTAAATTTGGAGAGTGGCACAAAACCTATTTATATTCCTGCATATCGCATACCTTTCAAAATCAGAGAACAGGTAGAGAAAGAGGTTGATAGATAGAAGGAAGAAGGAATCATTAGACCTAGCGTGTCTCCTTACAACTTTCCCTTGTTAGCTGCGCCTAAGAAAGACAGTTCTGCCCGTGTATGCGTCAATTTTAGACGTTTAAATGAAAAGACGATCCCTGACCGCTATCCAGTCGCGTGCAGACAAGATCATTTTGTTGAAATTGGGGGACATAATATTTATAGCTCAATTGATTTGGCGCAGGGGTTTTTGCAGGTCCCTCTTAGTGAAAGTAGCAAGGAATATACTGGTTTTTCAGTGCCCAAGGGACACTATGAATTTACGCGAATGCCTTTCGGTTTATCGGGTCCGATGACCTTTACCAGGTTGGTGAACACAGTTTTGCACGGGTTATTGGAAAAAAATGTTTTTGTGTATATGGATGACATCCTGGTCACAACAGACACGATCGCACAACACCTGGAAGTGCTTGCAGAAGTACTTAGGAGGCTTAGATTAGCGGGGTTGAAAATTAAGCTAGCCAAGTGCTCGTTCTTGAAAAAGCAGATCACATATCTAGGCCACGTCATATCTAAGGATGGGGTTAGAGTAAATTACAATAAAGTCAAAGCAATAGCGAATTTTTGCACCCCCAGATCAAAGAAAGAGATTAAGTCATTCCTGGGTATCGCTGGTTTCTTCAGGAGGTTTGTGAAAGGGTTCTCTAATATAGCGGCTCCCCTAACTGATGTATTGCGGGAAGACGTTCAATTTCAATGGAAGGAACCCCAGGTGGAGAGTTTTCAAAAGCTCAAGGACGTGGTAATGAATCCCCCTGTTTTGAAGTTTCCTGATTTTAGCGAACCTTTTACATTAGTGACTGATGCAAGCCAGGAAGGTATAGGTGCTTGCCTTATGCAAAAGTTCGATGGGAAATTCCATCCTATAGCTTTTTATAGCGGGAAGTTCAGGACAAAGGGCAGCAATGAGAAGTCCATGACCACCATAGATAAAGAAGCCTTTACAATAGTGTCGAGCTTAGTTCATTTTAAAATGTTACTGATGGGGAATAAAGTAGAAGTTCTTACAGACCACAAGCCATTACTGGATCTTTTTAATAAACCTGATTTGTTGCCTAAAAGAGCTCGATGGTTTTTAACTATCAGAGATTTTGATGCAAAGCTCAAATATATAGAGGGCAAATTTAACGTAGTTGCTGATGCTCTCAGTAGGAGTTTTCATGACACGGAAGGTTTCCAGGTCGCACAAGTCACTAGCGAGGCCATACAATGGGATATATCTCTCATAGAGCAAAGGCAAGATGAAGATGAGATTTTAGCAGATGCAAAAGCGTTTCTAAGAGGGGAATTAGTTAGGAAACGTTATAAGTTGCCTTTTTCGGGTTTGGAGTTAGAAGGTAATCTATTGGTTAGGAAAATTAAATATAAGTTGAGAACCAGTGAAAGTAAAGGAGATACGACACAAATCGTAATTCTGAAGGTCCTAATTCCAGTGGTTTTGGATATAGTTCATTGCAGGTTCGGTAGTCCACACTTGGGAATAGAAAAAACGTATGATGAGATTCGTGCTAAATACATTTGGAAAAACATGGGGAAAGATGTGGAAAATTTTGTAAGGAATTGTACGGTGTGCAACGCATGTAAGCCTGCAAGGACAACTTCATGCAAATTAGGATCATATCCTATACCAAGTAGACCTTTTCAGAGAATACATATGGATATCCTGGGGAATATTTGTGAGTCTAGGTATGCAAACAAGTACTTGTTAGTGATAATAGATGAACTTACAAGGATAGTAGAAATTTTTCCATTTAAGCATAAAACGGCCGAAGAAGTAGCCATAGCGTTTTTCAATGGTATCATTTGCAGATATGGCTCACCCGAAGTTCTATTAACCGACAATGGTAGAGAATTTGTGAACAAGACCTTGGAATGTTTAGCTGTAGTCATGGGGGGAATGTTTACTGAAGTCATGGGGATACAGAATGTAACAATTATTCCATACAGACCCGAGGTTAATGGGTTGTGTGAACGAGCAAACAGGAGAGTGCTCGAGGCTCTCAGGAAAACTGTAGGTGGTAATGATAAGAATTGGGACAGATATGTTAATGTTGTTAGACATAGTATTAACACTATGGTTAGTGATTCCATTAAAATGTCCCCATTTGAAGCTTTGTTTGGTTGTCCAGCACGAGGCACATTTGATTTGCTAACTATACCTCATCATGGGGAGGATACGATCGAAGCGTTGGTATCCACAGCGAGAGAGAGACATGCTTGTCTCAGCCGTAATCTCGAATCCACAACCAGAGATATTGTACAGAAGAGTAATAGTAAAACATCTGATCCCAAGATCAATGTCGGAGACAAGGTATTTTTAAAACTTAACGTGAGAAATGAACTAAATTACAAATTAGGCCCGAAGTTTGAAGGTCCTTTTAAAGTCATTGAAGAGAAAATTGGAAACAGATTTGTAGTCTTAGAGGAAAAAACAGGTTGGTCGAGGTTAACACATATCTCGAAATTGAAAAGAATTGGTTGTGGTGATTAATATATTGTCGCGAAATTGCATTTTTTTTTCTTTTTTTTCTTGTCTGTTTTTTTGCAATTTGGTGGTGGAATTCTTTTACGTTTTTTTTCTCTCTTTTATTTCCTTCTACTGTTTTTTTTTCTTATGCGCAAATCTGCGGCGTTTTGGCGTAAGATCTCGGGGTTAATATTTTACGTGGGGAGTTTTTGTAATACGGCAAATTTTTGTTACGGCAAATTTTTGTTTTAGCCGAGAAACGTGATGAAAAACATGTGATTATTCCTGTGTGTATGATATTTTGGGCTGAATTTTTGGGGTTTCACGAGCTGAATAGATGACATTGGGGTTTATATAATTCGGGTAATGTCGTGGGGAGTTATGATTTAAGGACAATTTTTTTTGGGGGGGATGATTTTTTTTGTGTGGGGTTATTAATTAAATGGAGGAAATATTTTTAACATTGGAGTGGTGTTATTATTAAGATGGTGATTTATATATATATATATATATATATATATATATATATATATATATATATATATATATATATATATATATATATATGAGCTGAGTCATGGAGGCTTGGTTAAGGATATTTCTCAATGCCAATACTACATCTAAAGCCTCTTCACCCCCATACACGGCACATAATCTAATTTTGAACTCGTCCCATGTAAGCGCTTCTTGGAAAGAAACCCCCCTTAGATACGCACTTGCGTCGCCTTTAGCAAAGTCAACGAAGCTCTTGGCCTCCTGTAATTGTACTGCTGGGTCTGTGATGCTTTTTGCATTTAAATGAGCGTCTACAGATGAGATCCATGCCTCAACATTTTGAGGCAGGAACCCATTGACCCGACCTTGAAAAGGGACAATCGCTGACCTCGCGCTAACGAGAGTCACCACGTTGGGGTTGCCAGCCGGAGTGGTTGCCATTTCGGCTTTCACTTTTTTCTTATCACTTCTATTCCTTGCAATCCTATCAAAATATCTATAAGAGTACACTCGACCACTACGTAAACGCATAAGCAATGTACTGTATAAGTGTGTTATAATAATAGGAAAATCCCCCAAAAGATACAAAAATACAGACAATATGATCAAATATTATACGGAGAATTCCTGCAAGAAACGGTTAATGACAACGAGAAAAGAAAAAAAATTAATCTGCGGGCGAGAACCTCGTAGTTGAAGATAGGTTCTGTAATGAAGGAAGATTAATTGATGGCGAACAACCACACCCCAGAATACTGGGACGATCGAACCTTCTTGATGAAACAAACACTTCACTGAGGAAAAGACCTGAATAGATAAAAATGGTACTTAGCTCCAGATTATATTGCGAAGGATTGTTGACATGGGATGACGTCTCGCGTCGGAAGTCGTGATGACGTCACGGTCTTCTCTCGGTGCACGATGCTCTGGGAAGTCCAAGATTGATGACGTCACAGCCTCCGTCCTTGCACTACTGCGTATAGCTGTCCACACTGCGTCCTTGCTCGTGAACGGTGATGTTCCCTGTGTTTGTTTTCTTCTTTCCGTTGATGTTCAATGCTGCTCTCGTCCGGTGTAGATTCTCGAAGATAAGTGACAAACAGTTGCTCAAACGTCAGTGTTAAATGCTTGTATTCCTCTCGATGAAGGACATAGTTGCGTCTTCATAAACTGTTGCGTTGATTGAAGATCCCGTTTCCTCTGTTTCGTTTGATGTTGAAGGTGGAAGTTAGTTCTTGTAGACCTTCGGTCGGCTGATATGGGTCTTGTTAATTATGTTCTTCGTTTATACGCTGCCACCACTTCTAATGTCTTATCGCTTGGCGATAGACTTTTTTGTTCTTTCCTTACGGCTGTCATCCGTAAGTAATGTTTGGTTCCTCTCATCTCCCTTGGATATCTTAGTAGAGAGGTTCTTTCTTGACTAGAGGAGATGATTCAAACAGGCTAGTTGAACAAGTTAACAACTTTATTCTGTAACTCCATACTAGGAGATGCAGCTCGGTCGGACGACCGATATGTTTGATAGTTGGCGTGGAACTGCCATTCTAAAGCATCGCGTCGATAGCGGAACATTAGCTATCTCAGCAATTCATATAAAAACACATACGTAGTCTGCCGGCTCGGAAGTTACAAGTTTCCGGCGTAGGTTAACAGGTCAACCTCTTCCCATGGAAGTTGTTGTGCAAAGTTATCATAACATAAAAATGTTGACAAAGCTGTGAGCTAGATCAGGCTACTGCAGACAGCGCATAGCGTAATCTAGGTCTGCTTTGGTCACGTAGAACCCTCCTAATGCCATGACCCCAGGTCATTGGTTTATATTTACAGATCTTGTAAATTATATAATAATGTAATTATTACATATATATATATATATATATAAGGAGATGGCATTAATCCTTTGGCGTGACTTTTTCTTTTTTTGGTGGTATATAATTATGGAACTGTGAGTTTATCATAGTTTTTCATCCCGAATAGGTGATAATTTTTTATATAATTGGGCAGTATCGTTTGGGAGAGTTATGTCTTTGAGACAATTTTGGAGCACCTTGGTCATATCCTGGAGATAGTTTTGTGAAATGTGCTGATGTGGTTTCAGTATAGAACATTTTTTTTGAGAATCATGACTTTCTGGCGTTGCGAGTCTGACTATGCTACAGTTCGAAGCACCTGAGATGTTCACAGGTGTATTTTTTGCTAATGTTGCTGTAATGAATCTGGTTGCGGATTTTTCCCTTTGGAATTGATTACTCGAGGATTTGCACTATTCTCGTAGATGTTGATTATGGCATTCCACAGGAATGTATCATGTAAAGGGATTCTTTTCCGGTCGTTTCTGGTCGATGGGATTGCTGCGGTAGCAAATTCTGTAACGGTACACATTCCGTTTTGGGAAAGATATTGAATTATATATGTTTCTTTTTCTCTAATGTGCGCTGTGTAATGGGGGAAAGTTCACTTATTATTGTTATTATCTTATTTCTTTTCCTTTTTTCTTTTTTTTCTTTTCTTACGAGAGATGTTGTAATGAGGGTTAAGCTCTAAATAGCATTTTTATTTTAGATAGGAGATATAATTTGTCGTAGTGAGTTAAATAGAAGGGTTGTTCGGCATTATATTTTATGGAGGTTAGTTATATAAACAATAAAAGGGGTTTTTGCTGTTAGACATTATGGGTTCTCTTTTGATAGCGTGTTTGTCAGATATGGGATTATTTGTGAGGATTCAGTGGGTAAAGATTATATTTTGTTTAGCGAGGAATTTTTAATATTTGACTAGTAGATTGAGTATATTAATTAATGATGGATTTGTGGGGTAAAACAAGACTTTAGTTATTTTATGATCATGTAGACCTTTTAAATACGGACACACAATGACTTTAGAGAATTCCCAACTCTACGTGATGGTGGCGATGGAAACGACTTCATTCTACAGTACCAGAGGTCGAGTCAAGTCTACACATGAATGGCGTTTCTATGGAATGCCTTTGCAAAGGATGAGATGTCTTCGATATATCGTCTCAGGATATGTTCTGGGATAAATCAGGAGTCTACAGTCTTCGATGAGGCGGGTGCGAGTAGCACTTGCATGGTAGTCATGGGATATTTCCTTGACAATGGGGTGGTGACCATGTTTCCTTCAGTAGAAAACGTCGAATCTACAGTTTCACGATGAGAGGGTGTTGAATACACTCACGAGGGTCGCAGACGCTGAATAATGGCGCGTGCTGAGTTGTTCCGAGTTGGTTTATGCACTCGACCTGCGTCTACAACTATTTGTCGAGTTCTGCTTATCTTAGTGACGAGGATGAGCCTTTCATTAGTTAACATTACACAATACCAATAT
>NC_061108.1:102123146-102170646 GCF_015104395.2 Macrobrachium nipponense
CTGGAGCCTTATCCATTTCAAAGTTTTCTCTAATTTACCCAAGATTTTGTGGAATTACAAGGAATTAATTAATATAATTAAGGATACTTACTGTATAGAGGCAAGCATATAGACTTAAGGTACTTGCGTCGATGCTTTAATGTCTCCCCTTCAACAACTTACGAGAGCATTTGAACGATGCAACATACTTCCGTTTATTGCGATCAGTGTCATATGAACTTCATGAACGAACCCAGTATCACATAATTTCCATGTGCATGGAAAATGCTATAAATTATATATATATATATATATATATATATATATATATATATATATATACACACACACACACACACACATATATATATATATATATATATATATATATATATAATATAATATATATATATATATATATATATATATATAAACGAAGAATTATACAGTTTAGAAGGAAATATCCTGAATCTGAAAATATAAAAATCCCAGAAGTATTTTTTCCTTTTTCAACGGACCGTTTCTCGACGACCTCTTAAATATCCTTTGAACGAAAATCTTCAATGGCTGTTGGAGGGTATTCATGATAGATATGAAAAAGAGGAAGGTCAATCAAAGACTGCTTTGTTTTGAAGATCCTATGAAGTTGCTCGACTTTTTTCTTCGAAATGGTTAATAACTAGTTGTCCACCGTTTGCTATCAAGGACGGTAAAAACACAGGTAACAAATATGAAGTTGAAGACTCCTGCTAGTTTACCAAAGATATGACCGAGTTATGCCTCGCAGATTAATTTTATATCATCATTCTTACCATTTCTTTTACGAAATAGATCTCTCAACTCGATGTAATAGCGACTTTCAGAAAAACTGTCCGGGTCAACTTGGAAGAAATCACATTAGTATCATGTTGAAACTGGCCTGTTTGTCTGTAATCCAAATGAGCTATAAACACAAAGAAAGTTGCGGTACGAATTTCGACTGCTTTTCTTAGGAAAAAATTAACTAACACTAACTATGTCTTAATGTACTTAGCTGATAATATGAACAACAATACTAATTGAGGTCACGCTTACTTCAACGATGGTGGAAATACTTCTCTGAAAATTATAGATCCAGAACATTACTAAAAATATGAATAGGCTTCCACATCGGTTATGACAGTGAGGATATCGATAAAATTACAGTGCAGGGCTGTTTGCTAATCAGTAACATCTCAATCACGCCATCAGTGTAATCAAACTGAGTTACTGCAGCTGGGGCTGCAAAGTACTCAGGAAATGTGTACCAAATAATATCAATAATAAATTTTTATTTCAGCTCAAGGACATCTACATGGAATATATAAAGTAGAGATAGTACACACAATCTAGATCAATTGCTATCAATTTTATCCCTTTAAACTGTATGACCGTTGTATTCACAGTTTATCCGGCAATACAGATATACTACTAAATGAATGTTGGCCCCTTGACCGTGGAAAAAAAATACAACAAAATGACTAAAAAGAAAGGAAGTCCATTGGTTGGCCTCAATCCTAAGACGGGAGGGACTGTATAGTAACCACCGTCATAAAGCAATTGTAGTATCCAAAATGACTCAGATGTCTCAGGTAAAGACTCAAATGTTCCAATCAATTTTGCAAAACATGGGAATCTTAGTTTTTTCAGCTCGTGTTTCCATGGCCGGGTTGTCCCTTGGGAAACCTTGAAAATGTACATATACCAAGACGAAAAAACTGACGCTTAGTCATTATTTGCATATCACCAATTTAACGAATCTTAAAAAAAAAATAACTGTTGACTGTACGACCACCTCTAGCTTCAAATTAACCTTTACAAGTTAAAAAAACACCAACCAATTTATATTTAACCTTTACAAGTTAAAACCACCAACCAATTTACAAAGGTAATGATATGCCTAGATTTGAGGTGCTGAGGGCTCTATATGTTAAAGCAACATTTTACATAATCAATGTAAAAATACATTTCATCGATGTTCAAAAATATAATTAGAGCTATGAAGCTACTTTAAGCAGTATGAACCGCTGCTTTTTTTTTTTTTTTTTTTAAAGAGCAACAATGTTTTTGTAAGTAAATGTTAATTTGTTTGTCAAACTCTACTGAGAGCAATGCCTCAGGTATCACATGCAGATAAGGCAAGGTGGACAATCTTGTTAAAAGATGACATGAACGTATAAAAAACGGCTTTGATTGCTGCTATTACGAAAGTGTCGACTTTGAAGACAAAAATAATGAAGGAAAAGATACTTACAGAAACAATGAATTATAAAAGAAAGGAGAAATGAGGGAATTTTTTTACCCAATGACAAAATAATTTCAATATATGATCGATGCAAGGATTATTTTAATGGGGGGTGAACGAGTGAGAAATATCACAGAATTTCTCTGTGAAACATCATTGAAAGCTTTCATTGTCATACTATTTACGAAAAAGCACTCAGGTCAACACAGAAAACCTCTGAGATGAACAAAAGGAGCTTAAAAATGTTCAAAAAAGTACTAAGTAATGATGGAATATCACTTGTAAGAATAAGATCTATTTATATATTAATTATTTCTTGAGGATAGCCTTAAAATAACAGACCGTCGAACGACACCATTAGATAAAAGGTAAGAAATAAAAAATAAAAGTATCACCTCCTATTACAAAGAAATAAAAGTGAAAAGGACTGAAAGCTCATGATGATTGTAATATTAGATATCGTATATCTCAAGTTTATTATTGTAACTTTAAATAGTTATGAATTTCCAAAGACTACCAGTATCCAAATTTACTGCTTCGGAAATGTCGTCATTTTAGCTACTTAATCAAGACGTTAAATTACCACTTATATGTCTTTCAGATTCAAGCTCAGAACGGAATCCCAATTAGTGCAAAAAAAAAGGCTATAAATTAAATAACATCATTTAACCGATGAAGTATATATATATATATATATATATATATATATATATATATATATAATATATATATATATATATATATATATATATATATATATATATATATATATATACATAAAAAAACCTTCAGGCCTAAATAAAATTCTAATTGAAGAAATTTTGTAAGATTTGATACGAAATGTACTTCTTTGATAAAGAACTTTATTTTTGCCATGTATTTCCTGCTTATTTGGGTTTTAAATTGCACAATTTAGTAAAGGAGAAATGACAGCCTAATATCTTTTCAAGTTCGAGTCCACCGATAAGCGACTTTCATTCAAAAGCGAAGGACACCAGATTTTCATCTTATAAGAGTCTATATACGACAGTCTCGAGGAAGCTTTACTTCAGTTTTGACCTTTCTTGAATATTATGTTTAATTTCTTTAGCCTTGCGAAGGAATAGGTTAACTTCGATAAAACGATGATTCAATTGACAACCAAAACAGATTTTAAAAACCGTTTCTGAAAAAAGAAAATTACTGAATGCATTTTAGATCAGAGCACTTTGCATATTAGTACTTTGTTTCAATACAGGACACAAACAACTTTACAGTGGTACCACTTCGTTCTACAGGAAAAAACTAAAGTACGTTTTAAGTCATAACATGAAATCCTACTAATGCTAACTTATTGCTAGATGGAATATGTTAAATAACAACAACAACAACAACAACAACAACAATAATAATAATATTATTATTATTGTATGGTAAGAACATCAAGGAAATAGATACCCTAATCCAGACTGTAAGGATTGTATCTGGGCACATCAGGATGGAGGTTGGAATAGAAAAATAAGCCTTAGTCAACATACAAAAAGGCAAAGTAACAAGAACTGAAGGGATAAAGCTACCAGATGGGAGCAACATCAAACACATAGATGACACTGGATACAAATACCTGGGAATAATGGAAGAAGGGGATATAAAACATCAAGATATGAAGGACACGATCAGGAAAGAATATATGCAGAGACTCAAGGCGATACTCAAGTCAAAACTCAACGCCGAAATATGATAAAAGCCATAAACACATGGGCAGTGCCAGTAATCAGATACAGCGCAGGAATAGTGCATGGAACGAAGGCAGAACTTCGCAGCATAGACCAGAAAACGAGGAAACATATGACAATACACAAAGCACTACACCCAAGAGCAAATACGGACAGACTATACATAACACGAAAGGAAGGAGGGAGAGGACTACTAAGCATAGAGGACTGCGTTAACGTCGAGAACAGAGCACTGGGGCAATATATGAAGACCAGTGAAGACGAGTGGCTCAAGAGTGCAAAGGAAGAAGGACTGATAAAAGTAGACGAAGACTCAGAAATATACAGACAGGAGAAAGACAAGCAGAATAGAGGAATGGCATAACAAACCAATGCACGGACCATACATGAGACAAACTAAAGAACTAGCCAGCGATGACACGTGGCAATGGCTACTGATGGGAGAGCTCAAGAAGGAAACTGAAGGAATGATAACAGCGGCACAAGATCAAGTCCTAAGAACCAGATATGTTCTAAGAACGATAGATGGAAATAACATCTCTCCCATATGTAGGAAGTGCAATACGAAAACTGAAACCATAAACCACATAGCCAGCGAATGTCCGGCACTTGCACAAAAACAGTACAAAAAGAGGCATGATTCAGTAGCAAAAGCCCTCCACTGAAGCCTGTGCAAGAAACACCAGCTACCTTGCAGTAATAAGTGGTACGAAACACCAACCTGAAGGAGTGATAGAAAACGATCAGGCAAAGATCTCTAGGACTATGGTATCAGAACAGATAGGGTGATACGTGCAAATAGACCAGACGTGACGTTGATCGAGAAAATCAAGAAGAAAGTATCACTCATTGATGTCGCAATACCATGGGACACCAGAGTTGAAGAGAAAGAAAGGGAAAAAATGGATAAGTATCAAGATCTGAAAATAGAAATAAGAAGGTTATGGGATATGCCAGTGGAAATTGTACCCATAATCATAGGAACACTAGGCACGATCCCAAGATCCCTGAAAAGGAATCTGGAAAAACTAGAGGCTGAAGTAGCTCCAGGACTCATGCAGAAGAGTGTGATCCTAGAAACGGCGGACATAGTAGGAAAAGTGATGGACTCCTAAGGAGGCACGATGCAACCCGGAACCCCACACTATGAATACCACCCAGTCGAATTAGAGGACTGTGATAATAATAATAATAATAATAATAATAATAATAATAATAATAATAATAATAATAATAATAATTTGCATAACTGTATTCCCTTTACCTATAATATACCATTTTAATGTCGTCTGGGGAAATGGAAGTATTCAAGTCCATTTATTTTTGCTCATTTCTGATTTCAATTACCTTTCAGACATCCCATTTCACAAGTAGATGTACATGAAACTTCCAGCATACTGATCTGCTTACGCTGCCCTGGCCCCTCGCATTCATAATCATATCATTATTTCATATTCGCCGCATTCGCAGCGTATCCATAATCAAGGGCAGTTTCTATTTCCGTTTTCTGTTTTCCAAACATCCTCTCGAGGTCCCTGGAATAAGTGGGGTCACCTGTTGTGTTATTAAACGGAATTTGGAATACACCACAAATGCTTTTCCACTTTATTTAGGTGCGGTCTGAATTTCATATATTATCTGCTCATTGTAAAACTGATGAGCTTAAAAGTTTTGCATCAAGCTGACGTATGTAGACGTAATTCATTCTGGAAATGTTACAGCTTTTTTATTGGACATTTATATAGACACGCATGATATAAATATAATATAATATATATATATATATATATATTATTAAAAAAATCACAGTAGATGCACGTGGACTTCATTAAATAAGTGAATATATATATATATATATATATATATATATATATATATAATAATATATATATATATTCTGCGTGAACACAAACATTGCCGAAAATACTCTTGTCTATTTGAGATTTCCAAACATGTTTCAACTTTGTGAATCTGTTAAGAGACAGCATAAAAACTGAAATTATAAGCTACCCAACAGTGGTTTACAACGATGCTTAACCATTCAATGACTGACATGCTAGCGGACACAATGGCAAAACTGATATTCACACTCATGGTAGGGGAAAATAAGGTAAAAAATGCGCCAAAGTTTCCTCGGCGCAATCGAGTTTTCCGTACACTCAGCCGGCCGTGGTGGCCTGTGTCGTCGCGGTGCCAGATGCACGATTATTGCTAACTGTAACCTTAAATAACATTTTAATTACTGAGGTTAGAGGGCTGCAATTTGGTATGTTTGATGATTGGAGGGTGGATGATCAAAATACCAATTTGCAGCCCTCTAGCCTCAGTAGTTTTTAAGACGTGAGGCCGGACAGAAAATGTGCGGAAGGACAGAAAAAGTCATCTAAATAGTTTTCTTTTACAGAAAACTAAAAGCGAAGGTCATTCCAATGAAGATTCATTTTAATTACTTATCAACGACCTCTACATAAACCTAGAAAATTAAAGACGAGTAAGAGTTGTGTTAAGAAAGTTCGAGTACCTCATCTAAAAGGGATCAAAAAGGGGGCTGTCTTTGGAACATTCCTTGAATCAATCCTTTGCCCTGAGGATGAAGGAGAGCCTTTAGCTGATTCCTAAACATCTTAAGAGCTCCAGAATGGAGGATGGGCCCCTGATCATTCATTCAGGTAAATAAGTCTGCTGAAAAAAAAATCCTCTTACTACATGTAACGAGGCAAAGGTTAGATCCCTCATCCAAACAATTCAAAGTTGCCGTGCAAGCTCAGATCTAAGGTGCCGTGGGACAAGTGCCAAACACGTGTTTTACTGTAATTCCCCGTTTTTTTTTTTTAATATTCAACATTCTCCATCTCCATATAACCACTTATACACATAAGAATTAATAATACGGGGTTCCACAGACTTCATCGTTACTTGAATTTGAGTGAATTCCCCTTCATAATTGACGTAATGTATTTACAGATGATTTTGAGACATTCTTGCCTTCACAAATATTAAGTATAGGGACGGGGGGAGGAAGAGAGGCAGACCTAATTTTCCTCAAAATCCACCTTCTGTTAAGGAACGCCTTAACGCTGAAATGAACTATTGGGTATGGAAATTAACACTCAGTATTTTGTGTAATAGAAACAAATTCCTATCTCACACTGGGATCGAACCAGGATTCGAATAAAAGCCAGGGAACCATCTACCAAGTCCTGGGTTCGATCCCGATATATATATATATATATATATATATATATATATATATATATATATATATATATGTGTGTGTGTGTGTGTGTGTTGTGTGTGTGTGTGTGTGTGTGTGTGTGTGTGTGAATTTTTATCACATCACCGTGATTCATATACATGCATCCAATTCGCTCTACCACGGAATTATTTTTTCATATATGTTAACCGAACGGGAGTTTTTTGGGTGATAATAATTTCGTCTTCTCATGGGTTCGAACCAGCGCCCAGTGGACAGAGGAGAAATCAGGACTTCAGTGATATTATCGACTCGGCCAAAAAGTGAGGTATAAGTTGATACTGACTCCGACCTTACAAATCAATGTCGAACTCAGATATTTGTAATTAGAACCGATATCTAACTCTCTCTGCCATGTTAACAAAGTCGAACGTTTGCCGTACGTAGCTCTATTATGCATTCTTATCACATCCCCGTGATTCATATACATGCATCAAGCTACAAATGTCCTTTAATAACCAATTCGCTCTACCTCGAAATCAATATATTTTTATATATTCCCCTTCGGTTATCATATATGAAAATATATTAATTCCGAGGTAGAGCGAATTGGACATTAAAGGACATTTGTAGCTTGGTGCATATACATATACATATATATATATATATATATATATATATATATATATATATATATATATATATATGAGAAAAAACTGGGTACCGAAGTACCACATATACAACCTGTATACAAACATATATATATATATATATATATATATATATATATATATATATATATATAATATATATATATTATATATAGTGTATAGGTGAGTGTGTATAGGGTGCGCGCGCGCGAGATTTTGTATGGAAGTTTGCGCTCCCTCTTCACTTTATTACAATTTTATATCAGAGTGGAGAAAGTAGAGCGTTTTGGACGTTTTTCTTTTAGAAATTCTTAATTCGCATGTTACCCATGATTACATGCAAAAGAGACTACAAACTAAAGCCTCACCATAAAACCGGGACTCGCTTTCCCTCTATGTCAAGTTCATTCCGAGGGAATAATGGTGAGCCTAATCCCCTGTAGCAGTAAACGGGACACTGAGCCATACTGGTGCTTCCATAAACACTTGCTAATGACTGTAACTGGCGTTTGAAACCCGTAGCGCTGCAACGCAATCGTGGCCAATTCCACTTCGTTATTACCCTCTGGCTGAAATCGGACTTTTCAGCGTCGTATTTAACGAAAGCAAATGAAAATAATTTTCGAAAGTGGTATGGCTATCGACAGCCTCATTTGGCGTCGATTGTTTGCCCCTCACAAACTTCAGGTCGGAATGATGTCGCGATGATTTCACCGTTCGAAATCCTCCTCTGATAATCATTAATTTCTTGCCATGACGCTTACATACTGCACAGACGTGAATTATGTAATGACCGGGAGCCCTCGTAAATTGAATGGCAGTCTTGTCAGGTAATGGACAATACGTTAACAACACGGATTGCTTCATATAACTTACTTTCGAGCAAAGAAAGTATAATTCTTATTAATGCATCTGAAACAATTTCATGCGTACTATTCATTGCTATGTATCTCCCCTGAAAAATATCGCAATTTATAACATGCTATTTCATACTGCACTAAGCTCAAATACATTCGTAAAGCAGTGATGCCCGTCTCATGGTCATTCGTCCAAGAAAGAATAAGCTCATATTTTCTTTATTCAAAATCTGAGCACATCGGTGTAGACTTAACTGAGAAGATTAACTGCATGGAGGATCCAAAGGGGCAATGAAATAACGATGGGAAAAGGTAAAGATGAATAAAGAAATGCATACATAGGATATCTGCATACATACATAGCCTACATACACTGCAGCAGATAGAATTGAAAAAAAAAAAAAAATTTTGTGCCTAAAAGCTCGTGACCTAAGTGCATGAACATGTACAACTTCAATAATAAGTAATCTTACTCAGACATATCTTGTTTTGTATGAAATCTCACACAGGAGATGCAGCCAAACGATCTTTATTAACGGGCTCCGACGCATTTAAGGAAAGCTTGTGAACCGCATAGTAGCTACAATTGATCTGTCGCCCAGATAGCCTAAGGTGGCCAGGGCAATGGCGCACGGCCTCCTGGTTGTCAAGAGATCTTCGTTTAGAAGCAACAGAAATTTGGGAAGAAGTCGAGTAATCAACTATTGGACATATCTGTTCACCATCACCTGTAAACACGTTTGTTGAACTTGATATTTCTCTGAGGGGGATTGATTGACTGATTTATGGCTACTAAAATTGGCGTCACAACATCTTTCTGGAGCGATGAGACCTGAAGCGATTCTCAATACAAGTAGCCAGAAGGAATTTTATCCCAATAAAATTTGATAAACTTTGAGCTCAGAAGATTTACGCGTCGAGACACAACCACGAAATGGATCTGAATGATCCAGTGCACATGATAAGTCACAGGTTTATCAGTATTACACAAAAGCTGCTAGTTCGTCAGTTTTACCAAAAATCATTTATGATTTACGGACTTCGGACAAAATCAAAGATAAAAGTTTTCATGGAGTATTTCAAGCCGACATTAGTAACACAACGGACGACCCCGATTATTCTAGAAACGTCGAGAGAATGGAAAACTGAAACGGAAATGGTTTTCAATGTGGAAATGCAGACATCAGACAACACCGTGAAAGTGTGGTCTGAATATGAATGCGTAATGGGATTGTGAATATGAAAGCGACAAGGTTGAGTAAACAATTCATCTTGCAAATTCTGAGACCGTCAGATGTGTTCCCGTATTCATATGAAAGAACTGAACATGCCCTTTGATATTCCCAAGGTACATGGGATCGGATATTAAACGATATTTGTGGCATAATATTTGTGAACATAAAAAGCCACGCTTGTGTAAGTCCCAAGGCTTTATGAACAGCCACGTTTACAAACTTTCACGGTGGAGATGGTGTGAATTCGATTCTAAGTACAGAAGATGAATTTGACAGGTATAAATCAGAATGGTTATCAATTTATACCTCTCTTGGTGGGCGTGTGGTATACAAGTTACTGTCTCTCGTCGCTTCTAACGTTTCTAAGCCAGGCGACGAGCGGTTAGAAGCCTTCTGGGGACGAGGCACTTACTGGTTATAATTCCCTCTAGTTGTAAGTTATTTGAAAGGTGTTGCGTACTGGATATTAAACGATTTTTGTAAATATAAAATATCTACCCGTGTATAAGTGACCACCCACATCATTACCACACACACTATATATATATATATATATATATATATATATATATATATATATATATATATATATATATATATATGTATGTATGTATGTATGTATAACTAAATCACGAAAATATGGAACGTGATGAATATAACGACAAAATCCACGAAGGAAAGAGAAACGATGGAGTTCTGCAAAGCCTTTCGACTTCTTGTCCTTTACTTAGTAGTCTGCTAAGGAAAGGACAAGAAGTCGAAAGGCCTTGCAGAACTCCATCGTTTCTCTTTCCTTCGTGGTTTTTGTCTTTATATATATATATATATATATATATATATATATATTATTATATATATGTATATATGTGTATATTATATATATATATATATATATATATATATATATATATATATATGTATGTATGTATGCATTTGTATACACATCTAATAAGAAATGTTATAATTTGCTAACAGCTGAAAGAAAACTACGAAAAATCCAAACTGTTCACATATGAAAGAGAAAGCAAACGAAGGCACAGAAGGAGAGAGGGGCAAAGAGAAAGAGACTAGAGTTAACCACCAGCTATAAATTGAAGGTTATTTTATATTTCAAAACTGCTTTTAAAGTTGATCGCCAACTGAAAACGTAATAGGAAGAAGTTATACTTTTTTATTAAATGTTATCGCATAACCTATGAAAAGATTACTTTCCCAATAACATATTTGGCAAAATCCAATTAAGAGTGGAATTAAGGAAGTAAAGTGTCCAGTTTAATTTTTCTGTTTATAATATTGGATGACCTTATAGAAATTGTAACAGAACAGCGCAACGCCGATAAAACCAACAGGTTAAAAATATTCTAAATTTCATGAAGAAATAAAGAGAAGAGATTTGGAAATAAATTACCTATAGAGTCAATATGAGAATTTAATTTCATATCGAAAGTACATAAGACATGAAGAGAGCACGTATGTGGCATCAGATTATTTATGAAAATAGCCGGAAAACATTTTCAGTCATTCTTTCTAATAGTTTTCACAGCCGAACATGATATGAAATAGTAAAAAGAGATTACGTCTAAGGTGACTTGCTAGGAAGGCTTTATTACGAAATACTGACGAAGTATGAATCGAGGGTGTTTGGGAGAAAGAGGAAGGATTCCATTTTATCTCGCTTTTTATTTCATTGGGTAAAACTCTAATTCAGATCAAGCAGTGCTGTCTACTTTTCACATTAATTAGTGTTTGCTTTGCTGCCTTGAAATCTGAAAGTAAATTTATGAGATTACTTGACCTTTAGGTCTGTCTTCAGTTCAGAATAACCTCTTTAAAATCTAAGCTATCGTGGAAAAAATTTTATGATTCAATTGCTAATACTAATTACGAACAAGATCTTCCACAAGATTCAAACCTGATGGGACCTATATAATTCAATAAACAAACACACAACTAAATGAAAAGCACTCAAGATATCCGTATTTTTTTTCAGTACGCATTATCATTACTTCTGGTCCTATATCCTAACTGTATATGACTTTCACAAGTATATTACTTGTATAGAATCTCCAACTCTGCTCAGTCCTATAATAAAACTAGGACATCCTGGAAACTTTGGGGATTACAGTTACTTCAGAAGCTGTCTATCCTTATTGCTACTGATATTATATTGCTACTGCTGCTAAAGGGACCATATAATCAGTGGCTTTTAAGGAGATTGGTTCTCAGAGCGATTGCAAGAGAACCTGAGTCGTCTCTCCCAGTAATCCCTTTTTTATTTATTTATCTATTTTTTTTTATCAGTGAAAAGCATGGCATTGGATTTTCTTCCGAACATCGTCTTTGAGGTCCTCTTAGATTCTAATGAGAGAGAGAGAGAGAGAGAGAGAGAGAGAGAGAGAGAGAGAGAGAGAGAGGGGGGGGGGGGGGGGGGGGGACTGTGAATGGGTGATTGATTACAGGATGGCTAAACCGCTTTGTGAATGAGAGCAAATTGGAATTTACGTCATATGAAGACATGCAAAACACTTAACAAAAGGACCCAGTACTAAATAATTAATAAATCAACATGCATCAATGATTATATGATAATTACGATTAAATCATAAATTTCAAAATGGTTACAAATTCTAAGATGTTAAACCTAAAGATTTCATTTGTCCCTATACCACAAATAATGATGTAAAATTCCACGAATCTTTCTAAAAAAAGTAAATAGCCAAACCCTCATCGATATGCCCCCAAAATTAATCAATTGGTTGTGGGGTGGGGTGAGGGGGTGGGGGAGGTTTTGACCATGAGGCCAAATTCCTCCGTCCGTGCCAGTTACTTTGTTTCCACACATGTCTGTCCATGTTTTAGCTAAATATCGAGAAAACTGTTGAACAGATTTTGCTAATAATCAAGAAATGATTGAGGCGAATGACCCAGCCACATTACAATAAGCTTTTAATTGAAATCAGCCAGGACTTGAAGTCGACATCAACCAAAACTTCATTGTGTGGAGAGGGATGAAGAGTGAATCATTGTACGAAGAGTCATTAAAATCATGTCATCATTTTTCATGCAATCCTGCTGACAGACAAAACAGTTGATATTTAAATTAAACAAGCAACTCTAGAAACGAATTTATGGATTTATCAGAAGTAGTCTTGGTAGCAGAAAATATCAGCAATAAGATAAGGGCAAAGACGAGCCTAAACAGCGTCTAACTTACGACTTTATGTGCAACATTCACCTTGGCAACGTTTCAGACATAACTTTGTTTAATTTTTAAGTCCTAAACAATCTTAGATTTTTTACAAATATTTCTGCAAATTGCCCCTTTAGTGATTTTCTACAACTACAAAATTAAGAATGTGGTCAATCATAAAGAGTAATTGTCCAAGAATTTGGTCAACCATAAAGAATAATCGTCACATTCTTATGAATCTGGAACTACATACAAATATTACTATCCAAAATACCAACTAGCGTTGGTTGGCTCTTCTATTAAAACTGTATTTCAGAGTCCATGATCATAAGGAGATTAGCTGTGGAACAAGAAGCCATTGCAAAGGCCTCTGTATTAAGCCATAAGGACTCGCTGCCATGTCTGCGACATTAAAGGAAAATTTGAAGACGTTACAGTTCTATTTAGAAGTCACCTTGAAAATGAACTTAGTTTGGCAGAATCAATATATGTATAAGAAAATTAAAACCTGGTTTCGAGCTGGACTTATCTAACTTCCCTTTGATGTCTTCAAAATATTAGTGACTGCTTTGATTTCATTGCAAAAGGTTTAGTTGTAAGATATAATATTTCATTTTATGTTTCTGAGTACTTGAAATTAAACAAAATAATGTTGGAAAAGCTTTTATGATAATGACTGCAGCACTAAGTTAAATGCTTTGGCTTGCCCTCGCCTCTCTCTCTCTCTCTCTCTCTCTCTCTCTCTCTCTCTCTCTCTCGTCTCTCTCCCTCCTCCGCTCATCTCATCTCTCTCTCTATATATATATATATATATATATTATATATATATATATATATATATATATATATACATATTTTTTTTTACAATGAAAGCATTACGGTTTGTCTCCGACCCACAGTATTAAGAAAAATGTCACAACGCCACACAAAAATGAAACCATCGTAGCCATTCCACGCCTGAAAACTGTTTTCATTTGCTTTCGTTAAATATGACACTGAAAGTTCGATTTTAGCCGAAGAGGAACGGCGTCGTTGAATTGGCTACCATTGCATTGCAATGCTCCGGATTTCAAGCGCCAATTACAGGCATGGAAGTCATTAGCAAGTGTTTATGGAAACACCAGGGGAGCTCATTTTCCCGTTTACATCTGCAGGGAATTAACATCACCCTTATTCCCGTGGAATGAACATGGTATGCAGGGAAAGAGTCTGGAATTACAGTCGTAGTTTCATTTTGTGGAAAAATTCCATTTTCGTATTTATATGACAACAGCTTGGTCGCAAATGAGAAATACACAATAAAAGCTGTTCACACATATTGAGCAATACATAATACAGTGCACATAACTTATCGGTTTATGACATTGCACATTCTTCTCATTTATATATATATATATATATATATATATATATATATATATATATAGATATATATATATATAATTAAACTAATCTTTGGAAGAAATTGCATCTTCCTGATCTGTGTATTTCGAAGTCAAAAAATTTCAAAGACTTTAATGTGCTACTGGAATAAAATAAGCTTTTGTGCATTCAAACCTTCAATACCGCCATCATCAAGCGTGAATTCCTACATATAGTGTACAATAATGCCACCACCGTGTACCACTAAACTATTCCGGTCAGGAAAGTCATGCACTTTAACTTTACTAAGTAAAGTTGAGCGCAATGGTTAACGAACAGGAACTTGATAAAAGTTATCCATTCCATAAAAAAGAATGTTAGCAGCAGCTTTCAATATTCCACTTACCAACACATTAGCTGCTATTTTTACAACACGATTAGTATAGATATTGCAATTAATCCTCGCTTTCAAGTCTCAGAATGACAAAAAATTAGCAAAAGCAAATCTATATATGAGTTCGTAAAGCAAAAACTTATGGTACCAGCGTAATGGAAACCTATTCCATTGATTTTAGATTATGGAAATCTACGAACACCACACAATATACGTAAACAGGAATTATCATATAGCAAACCTATAGTGTTAATTAAAAATTTCTAGAAGTATGATAGGTGGAATTACGCTAGAAACCACAGCATGTCATCTATATACAAAAAAGTAATTTGGGAAATAATGGAAATCTCGTTTGGAATATATAAACTCCAGGGATCGTACGAGAAGGAACGAGGAGAAGGAATTTTATTACAATAAAAGCAGAAGAATGTATTACAATAAAAAAATATTCTGCATGCTAAATAAATGGAACATTTTCTTGTATAAAATGATATGTCAATATGTTACAAAAACCTAACCAATCAAATTCTTAAACCAATACTAAGAAAAAAATGAATTAAGAATAGCAAATTTATTACAAAACGGAAAAAATTTCAATTAAGGTTATATATATATGTATATATATATAAATATGTATGTAGTAGAATATATAGATATATATATATATATATATATATATATATATATATATATATATATATATATATATATATATATATATACACACACATACATACATATAAATATATATATATATACATATATACACATATATCATATATATCAATGTTACACTGCATCTATGGCGTTGAAGTTATCCTAAGCAGAAGGAACCATTAATTCCCCCTCTGAAAGCGTGAGTGAACGAGGGTCTTATAAGTCCACAGGACCCTTCTTCTCAAACTTCTTGAACCCTGACACTAATAAACTCCAGGGAGAGGAAACAAGTGTTGCTTATTGGAAGGACTGTCCTGAGGTTCAGCCTGATCAAAATGTCTTTGTTTATTATTTAAACTCAAAATAAATACAAATGGATATAACAGACAAAATATTGTCACTGACAACGATAACTAGCAATTTTAATGATGAAGACACTGATGGCAACAATAATGACAGAACTGGATTAGAACCTTCAAAAGGAACATCCAGTTAAAATAACTGTTACAGATTTGCTCCGGTTACTTTCGTGAACTGAAAATTGTTTTACGTTTTGCTTTCTAAATTAAGATATCATCATATAAATGTCAGACCATTTTTATGCGCATTTTCAAGGAAAATGTATGGAATATTAAGTTTTGGCCAAAGGTCAAGCATTGGGACCTATGAGGTCATTCTGCGCAAGAAAGGAAATTGAAGAGTAGGTAGGTTTGATTGAAAGGTGTAACAGAAGGAAAGCCTCGCAGTTGAACTATGAATTAATTGTTAGGAGAGGGTCGATAGCAAGAAGGAAGAAAGATAATATGAATGGAGGTAAAATAAAAAAAAAAAAGAATGAAAGGGGTTGTAGCTAGGGGCCGAAGGGACGACGCAAAAAACCTTTAGTAATGCCTACAGTGCACCCAATGAGGTGCATTGACGGCACTACCCGCCAACGGGTATGGAAAATGTAGAACATAGTATTTACATTTTATAAAATTATCGGACCTATACAGGTTATGAATACTATTATTAAC
The DNA here is from genome assembly GCF_015104395.2 of Macrobrachium nipponense. Classification (NCBI taxonomy): domain Eukaryota; kingdom Metazoa; phylum Arthropoda; class Malacostraca; order Decapoda; family Palaemonidae; genus Macrobrachium; species Macrobrachium nipponense. The sequence continues at coordinate 102,139,658 of NC_061108.1, forward strand.
TATTATTATCGCTACAAAATTGCTTTTCATTCGGTCAATGCATTATGCGAACATTAAATAAATGCTTCCAATGTATCTAAATCATTGCTCTCAATTTTGGCTCATATTTACCATCAGACCACAACAGTGCTGTTCAAACAAAGCCACCCAGATACCGCCTATGAATAACATTACCTGCCTGGTTCATGCAAAGCCGCTGCTATGAAACTCATACAATATCTTTCGCTGATTAACCTTTATCGTAGCATCCGGGTATCAAATGTCAATCATATCGTTACTTCTAGACACCCCGGTACCTTTTACGAGATAATGACTGAAGGAACGAAAGAAGATTTAAAAATAAGAATCAGTAATTGTGGAATATATCAAGGACCAGGGCCAAGCGCTGGAACCTACGAGGTCATTCACCGCTTAAAGGGAAACTAAGAGTAAAGAAGAATTTAAAGGTAAAACAAGATGAAGACCTCGCAGTTGCACTTTGAAACAACAGTTCGGAGAAGATGGAAAGTAAGATGGAGGAAAAAGAATACGAACGGAGGTATAGTAAAAGGAATGCAAAGGGGTTGCAGCAAGGGGCCGCAGGGATGTATGCTGCAAAGAACCTTAAGTAATGCCTACAGTGCACCACGCGAGGTGCACTGACAGAACAATCCTCCTACGAGGATTAATAATTGTGTGGTGAAGTATCTACGGTAATAAAAGCAGAGAACTGTAGGTCACTTAAACTGATAACGGATCACAGTGTTTCTTTAACAATCTCAAACTGATAACCATCATTTAATAACTTTCTTTTCTATCATATGCAAACACCAACATCAGGGCAGTTCCTGGCCTCCGTTTCTGTCGGCGTGTTTTCATTGAATTATTCCAATACATCCTACACAAGCGGGCGCAATGACCTTTAACCTTCCTTCCATATTCTCTCCAATCAGTATTCCACCATTAGAGCAGTTCCGAATAGCCCATGCGGTTAATGGATCTCCATTATACGCCCCATCTTGTTTTCTTCAATAAGTGTACTATTTCCAAATTGCCGTCGTATTTCCACAGGTCGGCGCATTTCCAATAAGAGGTCTTGGCAATGTTTTCACTAAAGTGATTTGATGCATCCTATCCACTCGTCATTTTAACCTGTGCCGGATTCCCTTTTGGGGAAAGTTATGTTTTGCTTAAACATCTGGTAGTTTTATGAGCCATTTTACTTTGGGTTGTTAACATAAAATGGAAATCAACACCATCGTTGCACTGAGCAAAAGAGGTGATAAAAGTACGGAATAAAATTTGTTTATTTGGCTGCTCCATATGCGAATTTAATCCATATTTTCATTCTAATCTTTCTAATGTTCGTCCATCAGATAGATTTAAATGATCATTGTACACACACAAACACACATACACATACACACACACACACACACACACACACACACATATATATATATATATATATATATATATATATATATAAAGTGATCAAATTGCGATGAGTAGTAAAAGAAATATTGTGATGTTATATCTCTATCTATCTATCTATCTATCTATCTATCATCTATCTATCTATCTATCTATCATCTATCTATATATATATATATATATATATATATATATATATATATATATATATATATAGATAGATAGATAACATCACAACATTTCTTATACTACCCTTCGCAATTCGATCACTTTTCTTTACACATTCCACATCATATACGAGCACCGTTTATCTTCATTCTCTTCACTCCGGATTCTTTGTATCATCAAGTCTTTTCCCAATATGGCTGCTTGAAATTTTCGAAAACTCTCATCCTCTCGCAGAGTATCTCATAAGGTAACTTTTGCTGTTCCTCTGCGGCCTCTAGCTATTTTCATTCCATCCTACAGAGAAACAGACGCGGAAGGTAAACATCCATTTCTCATCCTTACAAAATTACGTGTTTCCGACATGTCCTCTTATTTACCTTTACTGCTGCTGATGGTGATAAATCTTCCTCCTACTATTGCTCGGCTCTCCTTTCTTTTCCTTTTTTTTTTTTTGTAATCCACCCAGGCGTATATTGAAATATTAGTTGGCCGCATTCCTTATTGAGGAATTTTTGTTACCTATCGTTTTCCACGACCAACCCACGAACTAATCTTCGATTTTCATAGGAATATATACAAGTAAAAAATGCGACGAAGTTTTTTTGTGCGTAATCGAGTTTTCTGTACAGTGAATAATCAAGACAACCGAAAATATCTCTATCATTCGGAGGTCTCGGTATAATGAGGCCGCGGCCCATGAAACTTTACGCCACGGCCCAGTGGTGGCCTGTCCTATATAGTTGCCAGACGCACGATTAAGGCTAACTTTAACCTTAAATAAAATAAATACTACTGAGGTTAGAGGGCTGCACTTAGGCAAGTTTGATGATTGGAGGGTGAATGATCAAGATACCAATTTGCAGCCCTCTAACTTAAGTAGTTAAGATTTGAGGGCGAACAGAAAAAGTGCGGACAGACATAAGTGTGGACGGACAGACAAAGCCATCTCAATAGCTGTCTTTTACAGAAAACTAAAATATCACTCAAGAATTACAGAATACAGTTACGAAATGGTCAGGGTTATTCAGAATTCCCAATACTCGGTCTTCTCTCTACTGTGACGGCAAACACAACCTACTCCCATCGCTAGGGTTCCCTCCCTTCAAAGTGAAACGTCCTAGTGACATTAAGATTTAAATCTACGAACTTTTTCCCTCCCCGAGTTTTCGTTTGCTAAAAAGGCTCATTTGAAACTTAGGACTTTTATGATATGGGAAAAGTTATCTAAACGTTTTAATTCTCAAGTTCCGTCGTCAATTCAGTAGCTAAACGAAAATGGTCATGCGTCTTTGATAGTAACACCAGAGTAAATAGCCAATTCCTGATATACCGAATGCTTGCTTTCTTGCGCGCACGCGCACATATATAAGATATATATATATCTATTATATATATATATATATATGTGTGTGTGTGTGTGTGTGTGTGTGTGGTGTGTCTGTACGTATACAATATATCTATATAGATGCGTATGAGTAATATACATACATACATATATATAAATCTATATGTATATAATATATATATATATATATATATATATATATATCATATATATATATCATATATATGAAAAGATGGATACACGGACACACACGTGCGCGCGCGCGCGCACGTCTTTATTCAGCAGGTCCAATTCCTAGTAATACTTATGGATGAGATTGTTAACACTTATCCTTCTCTAACTCTCGCTGTGACCTAACACACCTGACTGACCACAGAGTACGTAAATGGCAGCACGGGCACAACAGGGCAAAATTTTTCTCATCCGTGGAATTGAACTGGGGTTTTTGACTCGGCACTCCAGAGTTTATGAGATAAATTGATAGATTGGGAATGGAGTGGTTCAATCAATTAAATAAAAGCGCAAATGCTTAGTTTACAAGCAAGAAAATGCGTCGAGAATGATAGATGAGGTGGGCACACATTTACAGATAATGTAGCGCTGATTGGGAAAAACGAGGTAAAACTATATAAACTATTAAAAGGGTGAGAGCGAATATGGCCAAGAGTAATATGATGGTCAATGAAAGCCAAGATGGAACAATACACTATTATAATACCAGTGGAAATGTGTTAATAGTTGATTCATGTACACATCTGAGAATACATGTAACACAATGATGCTAGGATGGAAAAATACTTAAGTCACTGAAAACGTTACGTGAGGAAGTTTGCAAGATTTAAGGAACGCAATGCAAACCAAATTTTGAATGTTTAGAAAACTTATTAAGCCAATTGCCCACCATGGAAGTATAGTGTGTTGAATGAGAATATAAGGATACGGTTAATCAGAGAAGAATTTTTATGTAATCTGTTAAATAAGAATGACGCAGTTGAGATACAAAGCACAACTTGACAAAGATGTCAAAATGTTTTGACCAAGCTAGATCGTAAGGAGAGATTGGAGGAGGACTGACTGCTGAAAACTTTATCATGATTCGTTAGTTATAAGGTTACATGACAAATACTTAGAAAGTTCTAGATAGACATAACAGATGAGGTACTGGAAAGAAAGAGACCTATTAAAGGTGAGGGTGAGTATAGCAGTGTGTAGGGGCTTCAATTGATGTGAAATGTAGAAGAAGTGGAAGTTTCTGGCACATAGAGCTAACTTTTGATTCCAGTACATGTAAAATATGAAAGGTGTATAAGCGTGTGTTTGACCATAAAAAAGAAAGATGAAAGCAAATCTCTGGTTATTGGGAAAAATAATTATGTACAATCGATGATCAGGACAAGCACACCTTATATTTGGAGTCTTCAAATAGTAAAGAATGGAATTTTTAAAAATGAACAAAATATGAACATGACAAGAGGAAAATGTAGGAATAAATAAAAATAAAACCTCTGATATAAGAGAACATCAGCAAGAAATAAAATCGATCAGACAGAGAAAGTATAAATACAAATCGTCTCGTAATACAACTTCAAACGCTGCTTATAATTATTCCCATTTCAGCTGATCTTATATTTACCGAATTAATCAGGTTTATGATCGGGTTCCTGAAGCACCAACGAATCACTTTACTGATAATAGCAACGTTGGTCTCTGCATAAACTGAGATTATTCATCGATGAAAGGACTGAAAGGTCAGGTAAACAGTGTTGTTAATGCTCAATCAAATAATCAATCATTATTCACTCTCCCGTTCTGTTTAGCTCCTAAAGTTGTTGTGATCTGTTACCACTCATACGAAAACAATAAGGTTTGTTGCAAATGTCCAAGCCTCGTGTGTTTGGATGAGGTTGGTGGCCTCATGCCCACGCAATAATTAAACTATTGCACAATAGTTTCAATCTGATCTTGATCACATTAAGGGCAACTAAGCCAGACGTCGATTCTTGTTTTGTACGTGAAGTGCAAGTGTCCGTCCCTGGAAATAAAGGGGAGGTTTCAGCCGTGTCCCATCCAGTTGTCTTTCCTGCGAATGTTAATAAGAATCCACATCGAAAATCTTTCTTTATTTATGGCGATTATACAAGAATAACACATGCTATTTTTGTTTCCTTCGACAGTAGGTATCTTCTGTAGTGTACTGACAGATTACTCAATGCAAAACTTTGTTTTGTATTGTTTGTATGATGCTTTTTACGTTGCATGGAACCAGTGGTTATTCAGCAACGGGACCACCGGCTTTACGTGACTTCCGAACAACGTCGAGAGTGAACTTCTATCACCAGAAATACACGTCTCTTACCCCTCAATGGAATGGCCGAGAATCGAACTCGCGGCCACCGAGGTGGCAGGCCAAGACCATACCGATCACGCCATTGAGGCGCTTCAATGCAAAACTGTAAAGAGAAAGAGAGAATGGAGAAAGGTCAGTGCAGGTTAAGTGCAACGATATGAAAGTTAACAAATAATGCTAGTGTCGCGTTCACTTCGCCAGTCTCAAAGTACATTTGTGTATCTGAAATTTTTGCGTAAAAACGTAAAATTCTACTGATATGTCTAGTTAGTTGAGAAAGATTTTTTAGTTGGCCTGAATTGCTAATGTGCATTACTTGCAGGAAGCCTTTAAGTAGATTAAGTGTGAATCATTTGTATTAAGTGTGTGAGGCTTTTGACTAGACAAAGTGTGAATCATTTGTTGTGTGAAAAAAGATCCAAACTGATGGATTTATATTTCATGTGTGTGTGAGAACGAGTGTGTGTGTGATAAGAGAGAGAGAGAGAGAGAGAGAGAGAGAGAGAGAGAGAGAGAGAGAGAGAGAGAGTGTTAAATTAACCATAACCTTTCACTTGAATCTTGAAGGAGAGACATTCTCCCACCTCGGGGCGCTACATTATATATTGTTCCCAGTGAGAGATGGAGACCTTTCCATCTGCTTTCCGATCCGAATACTTCAAAAATGATCGGCTTCAACTCTGTAATTCTCTTTTCATCTTGAAGTGCCAAAGAGCATGAGAGAAGTGGGCTTAGATCAAGCTCTATGTTACAAGCGATTCTTACCGTACTGTAAATTCCATACGTTGCCTAAAATAACAAGTAAATAATGCGCCGAAGGAAATCGAGTTTTCTGTACAGCGTATAATGCTGTATGAAACTCTCAGCCAAGGCCCATTCAATTCTCAGCCGGCCTTGGTTGCCTGTGCTTTTGCAGTGCCACACGCACGATCATGGCTACATTTAACCTTAAATAAAATATAAACTAGTGAGGCCAGAGAACAGAAATTTGATACGCAAGATGACTGGAGGGTGGATGATCAACATACCAGTTTGTAGCCCTCTAGCCTCAGTAGTTTTTAAAATCTGGGGGCGGACAGAAAAAGTGCCGACGGACAGACATAGCCATCTCAATAGTTTTCTTTTACAGAAACCTAAAAATACAAATTTAGAGCAATCACATTTCATTTCAAAATCATACAGATATGGTTTCAAGGACTGGAATCACTATGGTTCTTTAGAACACGGGCCTAAAACTGAGATCTCGGTGACATAAATATTACATCAAAGTTAAAAAAATAAATAAATAAATAAAAACATCAAATGCATATTTCTGCGTAATTTCACATTTTTTTTTTTTTTTTTTTTTTACTTAGAAAAACCTTTATTTACCAATCTGCGCTGTTGACCACTTGTATCTGAGAGGGCGGTATGGGAAAGTTCCCTTCAGAGGCTAATAAACAATTTCTCTATCATTTAAAATCTATTTGAACACGCGCACGCGCGCGCATACACATATGTATGTATAATACGTGTGTGTGTGTGCGCGCGCGCGAGTGTATTCAAGTAAATTCTAAATGACAGAGAAAGTGTTTATTAGCCTCTGAAAGGGAGAAGTCAGTTCGTCTCCAAAAATGGCTGTATACAAATACATAAATACATTGACATTAGTGAGGAATATAACTAAAAACAGAACATGACTCTAATTGAAAAAACAAAAGAGGATGCTAAGATGGTGGTTTATTTTTTATCAATCTTTCTTTGAACCTTAAATGGGGCTTTAAAGATAAACTGGTATGCTTAATCAAATCACGATGGTTTTCAGTATCCATTTCATGAACTGCCACTTTTGTTCCACCTAGAAAATAATTGTAGAGCCAGAAAAGATGGGATCTGATGGATTTGCATTGACTATGTACCAGAATGAGTATCTGTTTAGGCAGATATCTATCTATATACAGAGAGAGAGAGAGAGAGAGAGAGAGAGAGAGAGAGAGAGAGAGAGAGAGTTATACTAATCATAACCTTTCACTGAATCTTGACATAACCTTTCATTCAATCTTGAAGGGAGTGGCAGTCTCCTATCTGGGGGCGCTACATTATGTATTATTCCCACTGACAGAGGGAGGAGGCCTCTACAACTGCTTCCAGAATACTTGAAAACTGATCAGATTCAACTCTGTAATTCTCTTTGGCTTTATACAGTACCAAAGAGCATGAGAGAAGTGGGCCTCGGTTAAGCTCAATGTCACAAATGACTAATACTGTACGGTACTTCCCTCAATTTTTCCAAGACAAAATATTAAATAAAAACAGAAAATATTAATACTAATAAAATAAACACTAAAAAACAAAAATACTAAAAAATATAAATATAAATACCAAATACTAACAAAAAATACTAAGATACTAAAAATGTAGAAAATAAAAAACACAAATACTAAAATATAAAACTAAAAATATAAGTAACCAATACTGAAAACATAAAAGCGCTAAAAAGAGAAAAACCCTAAAAACTAAAATACTAAAAAATTAAAATTAAAATAATGCCAAATACCAACAAAATACTAAAAAATAAACATAATAATATAAAGTAACATCAATAACTGGTGCAAGTGTGAAAACATTAAAATTCATCAGCAGAAAAACGAAAGGATACTGTTTTCTAACATATGGAAGGAGAGAATGAACTAACAGTGGTTCTCTAGAACTTGGCCCCATCACCAAGTCCTCCTTCTTGTTAGCCCCGCCTACTGGACTGCTCATCAAGACTCACGCCACACCACTAACTCACCCTACTGAGCAGTTCAGCAGGTGGGGCTAACAAGAATTTGGGAGGAGTTGGTGAAGAGTCTTACATAAGCAGCGTGAGGTGAAGCCTAGTGTAAACTCACCTTTACATCAAAGTAAAAGATCAGGGAAATACAAATACCAAATGGAGACTTTTCTTTGCATTTAATAATATGACATATTAATAGGGATACACATTGTAAAATACACAACATACATAATTGTGTAAATGAGTAGTTAAAATAAATTACGTATACAAGTGTATATATATATTATACATGTATACGTAATTTATTTTAACTATTCATTGACACATAATTTACGAGACTTAACTTCTCAGTTTACGAATAAGGTATTGTAAGTCGTAACTGCCAGTTCTGGATTGCTTTCCCCAACTTGTTTTATGAAACTAAAAACGTTTATTTACAGTTTCCTGTAAATCATTTATGTCTGGAAGAGGGGAGGGAATGTAGCCTTTCAAAGGCTTATTAAGGCCACTTAGCATCACACGGCATAAAAAAAGAAGGAACCAAACTAGCAACTCAATGTGGATGGAATCTATGCGGTACTACTGTACTCCTAACCATAGTTTTTAACCTATCCACGCCCCATCAGTTGTAAGTGAAAGTAGTTTACCCATATACTCGTGTGTGTGTGTGTGTGTATATATTATATATATATATATATATATATATATATATATATATATATATATGTATATATATATGTATATATATACACACATACAAACATACACGTGTACGTATGTGCGTGTGTGGATTTGTCTGAGTATATGTCTATAGTTTATACATATTAATAAAATATGCCTCTTTGTATGTATATATAATTACATACATACATACATGTATGTATTGAAGCTATTTGATCTTTCTATATATATAATATATATATATATATATGTGTATATATATATATATATATATATATATATATACTATTATTAATGTCCATATGATTTATTGGCGACATTACATTAATATAAGTAACGGTTCCTATATATGTTATACTATATGCTATAGCCAAAACCTATAAGGCAACCAAGGGTACAAAATCGTTATTAATAGACTACGATAGCTATTCTGGGGTTTATGATCACCATAAACCTGACGAATGACAACTGAAAAACCAATTTCGAGTGATACCTGAAAGCGATGGAGAGCTTATTATCATTCCTAAAGGGATTCCTGTCCACTCTAACATCTGTGCGACAAACGCTAGTAAGGATGTAAATAATATACACTATAATTCAAATAAAAGACTCTCTAAAAGGAAAATTCAGTTCGATAACGCTATAAACATTCGGCTTATGCAAAATGAAGGGAGAAAGACCTAGCAGCTGATAAAAATGAACGGAGTGACACCTACCGTTGGAATTCTTTGGCACTGCGGTGCCAGCAGCTCACAAAGGAACAACATCACTTACCTAGGAAGGAATAAGAGGAATTGGTTAATTGGAATAATTTGTTAGGATATCTCGGGTGAAAGCGGAACTAACACGCCCTCATAAGCCTACGTAAAAATGAGAAAACAATGTTAATAAAAAAAACTCCATATGGCAATCAGTATCAAAATCAGTTCGAGAGCATATAACACTTTTAAAATCAACGAAACCAATACACTTGAATTAAAACAGCTTTGTGGAAATACTTGTCAGCAATTTCCTATCATGTTTGATTGAAATTAAATAAAACGTCATCATTAAGAGTATGCCTAGGAAATAGGAAGTGTCTATCTCATATAGATAAAATGTTAGGTCAAATGTTAAATTCCTGTTTGACCCTGAGCTCACTCATCAGCCTCATTTGTGGAGTATACGTGACAAACTTCAAGTCTACCTCATCAAAGTCTAAAGTTATTGTTAATGTCAATTCACATTTGGCCTTTGACTTATCAACGTGATCTTGACAATATGGGGAGTCTATCTGGTATATTTTATGAGCAAGATAAATTTCTATTTGGCCTCCGACTTGCAAGTATGAGCTTGACCCTACTGTTATCATAAGTGGAATTTGCATACCAAATATGACGTGTCTATATGGTATAGCTAAAATTTCATGGTCAATCAGATTCTATTCTATTTGACCTTGTCCTCTAAAAATGCTCTTGAGATTGACCTTGACCTCACTCTGCACATTGCCATCATTAGTGGATTAAGCACGATCAATATGAAGTCCCTGCCTAATTACGTTCAATACTGTGATCAAGGATAAATTTCTTTTTTACCTGTGATCTCCAGGTGCGTACTCATGGCTTTGATCACACTCTGCACAACAGATTCGTGAATGAAGTATCTATGCCAAATACGAAGTCTACCTTTTGGAGTGCAAAAGTTATGGCCATGATTGACCTTAGTCCCCAGGAATGGTCAAAACTTACATTCCTTATACGTACCAAAATTTAATTTCTTGCGAGTCGCGAGGCCTAAATTTCATAAAATATTTGTTAAAATCCATGCATAACCTATAGGGTAACTTCTGTAAAAAATGGACATACAAACCTGACCAAATACATAACCTTGTTAAGAGATAATTTATGCTTTGCATATGCATTATTGGGTTCATGATAAAGGACTCGAAGTGACTAATACGAGTGAGGTCCAAGAGCGATCAAACGAGAGACTGGGATTTTGTGTGCAGTATAAGGAACTGGAAGCACTTGACTGTTATCTTTTATAGCTCGCCACTTACGAGTGAATGTAAACGGATATCATGGAACACATACGAAACTTGGATGTACATGGATGCAAATCTTTCCGAAGCTTCCCTTTAAATATCACTCTCAACGTTGCTGCAACTGGTCAAACTGTGGATTCATTCAGACGGAAAAAACGACCAAATGAATGCTAATGTGAATATTTGTTGCCAAAACTAAATAGGAATGCTTTTCTAACGAGAGAGAGAGAGAGAGAGAGAGAGAGAGAGAGAGAGAGAGAGAGAGAGAGAGAGAGAGAGAGAGAGAGGTGGCGTAAACATCACTGGTTAATAACTATCAATACGGACACAATTATTTGTTTATGTACTGTTTGTACTTCGGATCCCTCATGAATACTTGCTATGAAAATAAACTGCACCAACTTTTTTTATCTTTATTTTCACAAAATCTATAAAAATGTGTTTTTCATCTAAAATAACAGTGGAATATGAAATACCCAACATTTCAGTTACACACTTCGCTAAAAATACTCTTTTGAATGTGGATATTTCTAAAAATTGGGTGTAACCTTAACTTGATCGTTAAGTATCCTTTTGTTTTTGTTCTGTTATACCGCAAATACAAGTTTGAAACGATCATGAGAGCAGCAGGTGTAGCCAAATTTAACTGATTAAGATACCGAAGTAATACTCGAATAACGCAGGTCACTACACACTTAATGGAATAGGGGCTTGGAATATATATATAGAATTTTGGCCACAGGCCAAGCGCCGGGACCTATAAGGTTATTCGGCGATGAAAGGGAAATTGATAGTCGACAGTTTGAAAGGAGTCACAGGAGGAAAACCCAGCTATTGCACTATGAAACAACTTTTAGGAGAGGGTGGAAAGTCATATGGAAGAGAGAGAATTTGAATGGAGGTACAGTAAAAGGAATGAATGGGGTTGCAGCTAGGGGCCGAAGGAACGCTGCATAGAACCTTAAGTAATGCCTACAGTGCACCGCGTGAGGTGCATTAACGGCACTAACCCCATACGGGTGAATTGGGGGTTAATTAAACATAAAGCTGCCACTGACTAGTATAACACCTGACCTTAGACGAGGTGTCCTAAAAAGGTCAAACCTCCGATGATTGATTCTACCCAAAGGCAGCTTTCAAACTACCTAGACTGACTAGTAAAAAAAACATGAACTGATTAACTTTCTTATTTGTTTATATATCTTTTAAATAAACTCTCTTTATGCTCTGTGCCGCTGTCTCCACACCTGAGTTACACTGCTCCACATGCTAAGATAATTCTTAAACAATTATATAACTATGTTTAGAGTTAAGTTATATAGAATAAGAGGACGCTCATGAAAATGCTGATACCGGAAGAGATGACTTGGTGTGCAGGAAATGCTGATACCTTACAAATAAGGTGACAATACCGAAACGATGACAGAATTACCGGAGCAATGATATTATACTGTATAGAACTGTATAGAATGTTCTAGAAACCGGAAATGTTGACACAGACAGAGTCTGTCAGACAAGTGTATTGCAAGCATGCAAAAACGTACGCCACCTTTCCAAACCGGAATTCTTCAGTCACCTAAACAATTATAATTTCATATTTCAGTTATGATTTCAAAATAACAATACATCAGTAACAACAATTAAGCTTACTTGCTTTTGCTCTTGTAAAGACTAGAATATCTGATTTTGTGGTTTATATTAAAATCTGAAATGTGTCTACCTGACAAGCGCGACCTGCGTATTTTGTGATATGTATATGAGAGAGAGAGAGAGAGAGAGAGAGAGAGAGAGAGAGAGAGAGAGAGAGATTGGGTGTGCAGTAGGCCAGACGTCTACACCTCAGTAGGAGAAAACAGACTATTTACCAGATTGTAATCGAGGAACAATAAACGCGTAGTTAAAATGCACATCTGAATATGTGAATTTTACTGGGCCACAGCTGTCATGCACATGATGGTGGTGGTGATAGTATTTTGGTTACACCTGGATTAAAGCATGCAAAAAGCTTGGTTTTCTTTATAAAACATGTAATTTCGTAACAATATTGTCCACAAAAGGCACATGAGCATTTCAACAAAATAGCTCTGCGAAAAGGTTTCAAAGGTGAAACACTTTTTTCTGGCTTAACAGTGTTGCAGTGGATGTAATAAGGCATAATTTCCTAACTAATATTTAAATAAAAAAAATCGGTGATAAAATACTCAACTCTCCTACAAGGATCATGTTAACATTTAAGTCTTTTATTTTTTTTTTTTTTGTAGTTATCCTCTGAACAGGTATCCTCATGTGAAACCTTATGTATTCCTGTAATTACCATTTCAACAAATTTTACCCTATTATACGTAAAGCCGTTTCATCAGGCGAGATCTGGGATATAGTACCTTACATTGGGTAAATTAATTCACGATAAGAGAGACAAAAAAATTTCCAAAGTACCAGTGGGTAATGATGAGACAAAAACTTTTTAAAGGTACAAGTGGTTAATAACAACACAAACAATTTTTCAAGATACCAGTGGCTAATAATGAGACAAAAAAATATTCAAGGTACCAGTGGCTAATAATGAAACAAAACCTTTTTCAAGGTACCAGTGGCTAATAACGAGACAACAAATTTTTCAGGGTACCAGTAGCTAATAATAAGACAAAAACTTTTTCAAGGTACCAGTGGCTAATAACAAGACAAAATTTTTCATGGTACCAGTGGCTAATAATGAGACAAAAACTTTATCAAGATACCAGTGGCTAATAATGAGACAAAAACTTTCAATATACCAATGGCTAATAATGAGACAAAAAAAATTTCAAGGTACCTGTGGCTAATAATGAGACAAAATATTTTTCAAGGTACCAGTGACTAATAATGAGACAAAAAAATTTCAGTGGCTAATTCGGGAACTATTGAATATCATGAGTACAAATTGAGCCAGCCACTATTGAATGGAGGGCACAGGTCTTTTACCATTTGTTTTCTGCGAATACAGCAACCTGCCAGTCAGTGTTATAGACCCTGACACTTGGCCCGTATCAATATTATAGAAATAAAGTGGGTTATTACAATAACACTTTTGCACATAAATGTTAGGAAAAATTTTTTGCAGGGTAAAAGGTCACTAAATTTAACCTGTTTGTACCACATCCAGTTTGATGACTTACTGCTGACTCCATGCTGCACCCCTTATGCATTAAGGTAACAAATAGCATATGACCTGTTATTACATTTACACAATGTTTACCTAAGTAAAGCAGAATGGAACCATTTAGGGTCTGAAAAGTAGTTCCTAAGGCTAGTTTAGACTCAATGATGCACCTTACTTTAAAATTTAAATAATCTGGGCAGGTTAGATGGTTGGTCAAAGCCAGGAAGGCCTGATCCCATAATTTATGTTAAGTTAGGAATAATTCCCTTACCTTTTACCTTAATTTTTCGTATTCTAGTGTAAGGTTGGGGTGGGGTCTAAATCAGTTATAGTAGATTCACATCAGCCGTGCATCTGATGTCTAGGCCAGGGCCTTGCGACGCTCCCGATTGGCTGTTGATAAGCCAATCACAGGGCTGGAGACTCTGTCTCTTTCGAGACATAGAGGCAGGATGTATGTTCCACCTCTCCTGACGGATGCTTTTGAAAGACATATTCCTCAGGAGAGGTGCAGCATACATCCTGCCTATGAACTCTTGAGAAAGACTGAGTTTCCAGTCCCGCATTTGGCTTATCAACAGCCAATCAGGAGCTTCGTAAGGGACTGGCCTAGACATCAGATGCACCGGTGATGTGAATCTACTATAGGACCTGGTGACTTTGATCAGGAACTACTCCTATATTTTACTCTTTATTTTATGTCATTACTGTAGTCAGGTTAGTGTTGAGGGTGGTCCCACACAAGTAGGACCTGGTGTCCTAGGTTAGGTTAGTTTATTGTAAGCTTTAGGGGAGTTTGTGACGTTTACTTAACAACTGGTAAGTTCAAAGGTTAAGGGAGGTTATGCCAAAACACTGACTGGCTGTGTTTTATTGTAATTATCATGTACAAAATTTCTGCATGCAGCTGCCCAACTGTATATGATATTATTTAAGGTAAATACCATTTACACAATTTTTATACATGGTAAACCAGTGCATCCCCATGTCGGGCCTGGGAAGTTGAGCCTTGGGTTAGGTTAAGGAAAGTTCGGTTCGAAATTCATTCCTGTATCTCATTTCTTAATCTATTGCAATCTGAGTCATGCCTTAAAAAAAACCTTAATTCTCACTGGTGTCCTTAGACTTGGTTGAATAGCTTTTAAAGGTCTATTTTTGTTCCTATGAACATCCCTATACAAGAGGAGCTAGGCTGTAAGAGGAGCTAACCTGTAGAATTACTCACACCCGAATTGAAAGGGGGTAGCCAAACCATTAACAAAAGACATTCTTTACATAATTCTATGTTGCAAATTCACAATCGTGCTTTCATTGTAAATAATATTGCAATAAGGATATTCAACAAATTCATAAAATCTAGTAGTGTGGAGATATACAATCTTTACCGTACGCAGGTGACTGTAACTGACCTTAAGTGATGGTGGTGTTAGGTAAGGTTTCATTAGCCTAACCATTTCAACCTGACGATCGTCAAAGATTTGAACGTTTAGCTCTGCATACAATTAAACTTGGTGTGATTCTGAGGTCACCATGAATCACAACACTAAACATTAACGGATATAACCGACACCCAACAGCAGACCGATGACCGCGGCTTAAACGAACGACGATTACTACTGTTCACAAATTGGTTAATGTCTTTTACTCAGTTACAAAGCTTTTCATTCCATTGCTATTCTTTAAATGAACCAAACATAGAGAATAACCGAAAGGAATATGAACAGAGAGTAAAGACCATGAAGTCCACGCCAATGACGTAAATATCTGTTGTAACAGAAATGGATAAATAACCCGAATCGCGAAAAGGCCATCTATTGAGTCTAGTGTTAATGGTGAGACCATCATCACACATTGTCATCCTTAACATTTACTCTTTACAGCAACTCACATTCACATACTTCATTTTGAATGGGAAGGAAAGTGCAGTAATTTCAAGCGTTCCTGACTTCTCAATTAAATATTGCCTTAGAAATTGAGCATAAAAAACTGTATGTATAAGGCTGCATGAACATACGACTTTCTGCTAATCATAAGGAAACTCAGCTAACGAAAATAACAAAAGCGTTGTCAAATTAATGCATCACGAGGCCATGGAATTTTATGCACTGACGAGACTCATAAGGTCTGATGAAATAAGATAGTTGGTCGAGATACTCTTAAGCAAACTCAGGTGAATGTAGGCCGGAATTTAGAAAGTGTTCTCGAAACTTGCCGCATACTTTTGCATTCTAGTAAATGAGGGCTCATAGGGCAAGTATTTAATTAAGTACGTTGGTAGGTATCATACTAATGACCATTAAACCAGCTAATCAACTTAATTACCATTCTCTTCCGGGATCGCGGAGACCACCGAGATCTAGAAGTTCCATATCTTTATCCCCAAAGAGGGTGTATGTGGACATTTAATCTTACTGCATTCAGTGGTTCATTCTAGTGGCAAAGGCCTCACAAAGCAGGCTAAAGAAACTAGCGTAACTGGGCTCCTTGAATTGGCTGAAAATGCTTGAAGTTTCCATGTGACACCGCCTTTAGAGAAGGACGCTATAAAATTAATTATTGCTGGTACTTCTCAGCACTGGATCAATAAGCTAAGGAAGCATATTTGAAGATCAAGCAATAATTTCGGAAACCTGCAAATTTACACAATAAACACTAAATTCCATTAACTTCGCAAGTTCAGTCCAATCAAGTTTTCTGTGCAGCGTATAATGCTGAACGAATCTCAGCCACGGCCCATGAAACTATCAGCCGCGGACCATGAACTTTCAGCTACGCCCCAACGGTGGCCTGTGTTATTGGCATCTATAGCGGTGACAGACACATAATCATGGCTCAACGGTGGCCTGTGTTATTGGCATCTATAGCGGTGATAGACACATAATCATGGCTAACTTTAACCTTAAATAAAATAAAAACTTCTGAGGCTAGAGGGCTGCAATTTGGAATGTTTGATGATTGGAGGGTGGATGATCAACATACCAATTTGCAGCCCAATAGCCTAAAAATATTTAAAAATCTCCTGGGTAGGAAACGCTAGTTTAGGTTAAGGTCTTTTGGAAGACCATTAAGCCTACCCAGAACAGGAATATATTTTAAAAAGTTGTCATGTATAAATGTAAGGTTGAGCTATTCACCCCCATATAAATTGGAGTGAAGATGCCAGAGGGGAATGAGAAAAATAGGGTCCTAGAGGCATTGCTTCAGTCAACTAAATCTTTTTCATCTTTTCAATATGGAATCCCTAAAAGAAGATCAAAAGCCACCTGCAAATGGAGAGGTCTTCAAAGACTTCTCAAAAACGTCCCTTAAACTAAATGCAGTGAGGGTATATCAAGTATATATACGTTTCATTTCGTTCATACTCCTTTCCTCAGTAAATATTTGTACAAACAGCTTCCACCAAACTGTACTAGAGAAATAAGTTGAATAGAAATTATCGCTAATTAATAATAATATAAAAATTCAAGTATTTGAAATATGGAGACTCAGAACCAGAGCCTCCAGGTTAGAGCAAATAATAATAATAATAATAATAATAATAATAATAATAATAATAATAATAATAATAATAATAATAATAGTCATCATCATCAAACTTATCATCATCGTAAAACTGGATATTTTAAGTGAAAAAAACATGAACTTCATAAAAAAAGAGAGAATTTCAACCAAAGATGATTGTTGACATTATGATGGGTTGAATTATTCATAATTCACAATGTTTTGGATGTTTCTCAAAACTTGTCAGGTCCAGAGCGGTTTTACGTCGATCAGTTGAGGACTAAAGTCAGTCACTCCAATACATATATATAATATATATATATATATATATATATATATATATATATATATATATATATATATATATATATAAAATATATATATATATGTCTGTGTGAGTGTATCAATCAGATATGCATATCTCTCTCTCTCTTTCTCTCTCTCTCCCTCTATATATATATATATATATATATATATATATATATATATATATAGATATATATATATATATATATATATAAATATATATATATTATATAGATATATACACACATACATATATAGAGTAGATAGACAGACAGACAGACAGACAGATATGTTATATCAGACTCACTCCCTCCAACAATGCTTTTAGTCAGAAAAACATGAGAACGTGTTCTTTGGCTACTCTTTACTTTAGAATTGAGAGAGAGAGAGAGAGAGAGAGAGAGAGAGAGAGAGAGAGAGAGAGAGAGAGAGAGAGAGAGAGAATATTAGTAGTGAACTATATATTTGATTAGCTAACTATGTCAGTGTCTCTGGAACCCGTTTGAGGCAAATGTCGTCAGCATTCTTTTGTCTATTTTTTTTTATCATTGTTAAGAAAATCCAATCAAACCCAGCCACTATAAGTAAATATAAAAATGCATTCCAAGTCTGAGCAACAACAACAAGAACAATAAATCATCAACAATAATAATAATAATAATAATAATAATAATAATAATAATAATAATAATATATGAAGAGACTCAAGGCGATACTCAAGTCAAAACTCAATGCAGAGACTCAAGGCGATACTCAAGTCAAAACTCAATGCCGGAAATATGATAAAAGCCATAAACACATGGGCAGTGCCAGTAATCAGATACAGCGCAGGAATAGTGGAATGGACGAAGGCAGAACTCAGAAAACCAGGAAACATATGACAATACACAAAGCACTACACCCAAGAGCAAATACGGACAGACTATACATAACACGAAAGGAAGGAGGGAGAGGACTACTAAGTATAGAGGACTGCGTCAATATCGAAAATAGAGCACTGGGGCAATATCTGAAAACCAGTGAAGACGAGTGGCTAAAGAGTGCATGGGAAGAAGGACTAATAAAAGTAGACGAAGACCCAGAAATATACAGAGACAGGAGAAAGACAGACAGAACAGAGGACTGGCACAACAAACCAATGCACGGACAATACATGAGACAGACTAAAGAACTAGCCAGCGATGACAATTGGCAATGGCTACAGAGGGGAGAGCTAAAGAAGGAAACTGAAGGAATGATAACAGCGGCACAAGATCAGGCCCTAAGAACCAGATATGTTCAAAGAACGACAGACGGAAATAACATCTCTCCCATATGTAGGAAGTGCAATACGAAAAATGAAACCATAAACCACATAGCAAGTGAATGCCCGGCACTTGCACAGAAACAGTACAAAAAGAGGCATGATTCAGTGGCAAAAGCCCTCCACTGGAGCCTGTGCAAAAAACATCAGCTACCTTGCAGTAATAAGTGGTACGAGCACCAACCTGAAGGAGTGATAGAAAACGATCAGGCAAAGATCCTCTGCGACTATGGTATCAGAACGGATAGGGTGATACGTGCAAACAGACCAGACGTGACGTTGATTGATAAAGTCAAGAAGAAAGTATCACTCATTGATGTCGCAATACCATGGGACACCAGAGTTGAAGAGAAAGAGAGGGAAAAAATGGATAAGTATCACGCAATACCATGGGACACCAGAGTTGAAGAGAAAGAGAGGGAAAAAATGGATAAGTATCAAGATCTGAAAATAGAAATAAGAAGGATATGGGATATGCCAGTTGAAATCGTACCCATAATCATAGGAGCACTAGGCACGATCCCAAGATCCCTGAAAAGGAATCTAGAAAAACTATAGGCTGAAGTAGCTCCAGGACTCATGCAGAAGAGTGTGATCCTAGAAACGGCACACATAGTAAGAAAAGTGATGGACTCCTAAGGAGGCAGGATGCAACCCGGAACCCCACACTATAAATACCACCCAGTCGAATTGGAGGACTGTGATAGAGCAAAAAAAAAAAAAAATAATAATAATAATAATAATAATAATAATAATGAATATAAAAGCAGACTTTACAGAATTGATCTTATACAGAATTCTCTCAATTCTTCCAATAACTTGCTTTTCTGGGACACTGCCAGAGAAGCACGTTATTAGTAGAATTGAGAGAATTCTGTATAAGATCAATTCTGTAAACTCTTCCTTTATATTCAATAAAATAATAATAATAATAATAATAATAATAATAATAATAATAATAATAATAATAATAATAATAATAATAATAATAATAATCCCATCCCTACGTGAGGAAATATTTGTATAAAAAAATACACAGTAAGAACAGAAGATGGTTTACGAGACTAAGTTTTCAAATGTCTTTCTTTATAGGTGAAGAACTATTTTTTTTCTTTTTACCAGAAAAAGACGGAAAAGGATGCACGAGAGGTACGTATCTTAGGAAAGAAGTGGATGGTGGTTATAATTTACGGGCTTTCGACATCAATATGTCCTTAGAGGGCCTACGGAATGTATAACCTCACACACACTATTCAAAGCAACGTCCGGGTCATTTGTAAATGAAGTATGTTCTAAAGTGATCATGACGAACTGTTGGAGTTTTCATCGGACTGCCACAGCTTATTTGCATGATTTTCAAGGGAGTCATGTTAATCCTAAAATCGTTACTTCGCTTTCTTCTGTTGTCAGGGCTAGGACCAGGGGAATAAATTATCCAGAGGACACTCTTACCTTCCCTCCTCTGATACCGGAGTCCACAACTCTTTCGACGTACCTAGAAACGGGAGACATTTTTATATTTTTATTGAATACGTCCAACTCAAATCGAGTTACTTTTCTATCAACTTGACTAAATGAAAAGTTCGTGCTATGAACTGACACCATGAGAAATGAGCTTCGGGCCAAATCAAGGCACGTGGAAACTGTTCCCCTTTAATGGAGGGCTATGCCGTTAAAGTTCACTCTAATATTTTTGTGTCGAGTTTTTATCTCAACACGGAATGTTTTTCCCAGAGTATTCATCACGAATCTATCACAATGAATCAGGCGCTCCGAGACCAAATTTCAACGAATGATATTTTTTCCCTAAACAATATGTTCGAAGAATATGGTTAAATGAATAATGAATACACGCCACAAGTGGGCGTGTTTATGCAAAGGATTCCATTATCCAGAGTTATTTGAGAAAGCTTCCCAACGCGCTGATGTTTGTTAAGTATCAATAGCGCATCATTACAAGTTCCCTCGCTCAGTAAACAATACAGCAAATTCATTGCGACAGGACTAATATTAGTTATCCAATCAAGTTCTCACTCAATTTCTGTCCCTTCGCACCTGCGCCAATCAACGGTCGGTATATCGCATGTTTTGTCAAATATATATGTGAAAGCCCCATTAAAAATTGAAAATATTTTGTGGGGGAAGAAAAGGAACAATTTGATGTACCTAATAAGGTCCGATATTTAATGGGGTATTTATATACAATCTACTAACCTTTCTTTATACGTATGTAATTGTAATAACCGCAATGCCCTCTTATCTTTTCGATTTCTATAAAGTTTTTTTAAAACGCTTGTCACTACAAGGCATAAAATCCAAATGAATAAATATGAAGAGATTCTGAAGTTCGCAGCAGAATTCGAACCCGAATCAGGAATGGAAGATAACGTACATATAATTTGAAATTTGAGAGATAGAAAGGAACAATGTCTTGGTTCGCAAATGAACGGTGCTATCTCCCCTATGGGACGTGAAACACATCCCACGACAAAATGACCTACTTAAGACTCACAATTCATCAGAGCTAATCATCACTGCAGTGTGACTCGTACCTTAGGCCTATAAATTTTTATGGTATCCTTGTCTCGATGAGAAAGGAAGAACGAAACCATGAGATAATATAAGGATTCCACTCAGTGACGAAACTGACAAATTCATCTCTGCTGAACTCTAAGAAATGTAATCATAATTTTTTTTTTCAAATTACAGTCTATTTATAATTCGTTCGAAGAAAGTGAACGGGTTAAGTACTCCGGTTCAGTGAGATGAGGGCAGTGTTGCCACATATAAAGATTAATGTTAAATACACAGTTCTTTCCCTCTAAATTTACATGCCATTTCCAATAACATAGGATAAAAAATAAGCTACTAATTCCTCAAATTTTTATACAGATTAATTTTGCAATATATAAATTCATTCCGATTTTTTTCAGAAAATATCCAGGTTTTTTAAAATAAATTGTGGCAGACTGGATGAGGGTGAGGCTTGGGTATGACTGACTCCAGTAAGGAGGCAACTCTGCATGAGATAGTAGTTTTAAGTGCTAAGTTTAATTATGGTACGTTGGGTGTTTCCGCTATTCGAATTTCAGATCTTTTTAGATATAAAGTAAAGAATATTTCATAGAGCAAAAAAAAAAAAAAAAAAAAAACCTGACAAAAGTAGTCGGGCGATTTTGCATCCTTAGTGTTAACCTTATTTCATATTGTTGAGGTTACAGTATCATCAACATTACAAATATTCCTATTGTTGTATCTCTAAACATGCTGCATGACACTCTTAAATGAAAAGGGCAGTGGTGTAGGTTCATATTGGTAATTAATACATAATTGCTTATTAACAGGACGAACTGGGCTACACTTCTCAAGAAAAAAATCAAAATAAAATAAATACATCAGTCGAGTATAAAAAAAAATTACAAGATAATGTATGGTGAACCACCATAAGCGAGACTATGAGATGAAGGAGTTATATATACATTTACACACACACATATATATACATTATATAATATAAATATAATACTATATATATATATATATATATATATATATAATATATATATATATTTTATATTTATATATATGATTCATATGATTCATCTCAAACTAAATTCAAAATTTATTAAAACATATCAAACTCCTCTGGATCTATAAACACACACATATACTATATATATATATATATATATATATATATATATATATATATATATATATTGTGACGAGCTGTCACATTAAATATTATAAATAAAAACAGAATTATTAAAAATACAGTTTTGTATTTTCTGTAAACATTCTTGTAAATTGTTCTGTTCGTATTTAAGCACTTTCTGTTCCTGTTTAAATGCTCCTTGGACACTCTCTAGTCCAGTACTTTAAAAAGTTTACATTTGTCCTGAAAAGAATGTAACAGATGAGAGAATCACAGCTGTTCATACAGTCAACATCTGCTCGCTATTTTATATTGGTGCTTAATTGTGGTGTAAAAGTGATTATTATTATATATTAGTGGGTGCATTATAGTTTTTGTATTAAAGTTAAATATTTCTCGAGTGTTTCCTTATTCTTGTGCCTGGATCTTGGTGTTTTGGGTTATTAGATTATTTATTAAGTGGTATATTAAGTGCTAAGTAAAGTTAAGTTTAAAGTGAACATAATTCAGTGATAAACTGCAACAAACATATTTTGTTTTGGTGGTAATTTTTTTTTATTATTACCCGCTGACTGGTATTATAACAAGGCCATTACATCGTTACCATACCACCTGGTAAAGAATATACTTGCAGTGGTGACAATATATATATATATATATATATATATATATATATATATATATATATATATATATTTATATATCGCACACATAACTCAGGAATTTTATACGCACGCCTGTTTCTATAATGCAATTCCAGGGATTATTCCTCATTAACTAATATTATTGTGCTTTCAAGATCCAGCAAATTTAAGCCTAGAATGATGTACATTTTTAAGCCAGTACATATAATATTGTAGAAGTGCTGTAATCGCGTAGTATATGGATAGGAGATGAAAGTCAGTTGTGTTTGAATATGCAAACACGAGAGAGACCGGTTTTGTGTAAACATCGTTCTGAGGGAAGGGTACTGTTTAGTTTCTTCATTTAAACGGTAAAAGAGAATCCATAAAAAGGGACAGAAAATGTACGATGACATTAGTGAAATTGAGAGGGGAATTACTAATGGATTTGGGAGGGGTTAATGTTCACATATCATACAGTTCACGTAAAACATAATGCCGAAAACTAAAATGAGATTCGAAACGTAAAAAAATAATGCAGAAAACTGGAATGACTATTCGAAAAGTTTGCATATGTTGAGAGAAGAGGAAGTATGGAAATGGTTATTAGGACAAAATGAAGATGGAACAGTGGCAGCTTGCACACCGACTGAGGCAACAGAAGTCGTTGATTCTTGGGGGTATTTAGGGGTAAATGTAATAATATGATGATAAGCTGTAAGAAGAGGTAAGCTTACAGAAGTGGGTCAATCAAAGAAGGTAAGAGTTTGGAGAACAAGAACAATTTAAGAGAAGCAAATGTTAGAACGTATAAAGGAACAGTTAGGCCAATTCATTTATGGAAACGAGTCCTGACACTGAAAACAACAGAGAGAAAATTTATGGAATCTTCTAGGTAGTGCATACAGAGAAAAGGCTGCCACTAACGTTCAGTTATACCTGCGCAGTTATGCCTGAGCAGTCGGCCTATGCAGGCAAAACTGAGGCCACTAACGTTCAGTCATGCCTGAACGTAGGTGGATAAGATAAGAGATTTGATTTATGGTTACTGAAATTGGCGTCACAACATCCAGGTTACTGGCGCCGTGAAAGGATAAAAATTTTGGGATACAACAAAAATGTACCATAAAGTTTATTACATGTGAATTACCGGAGATGATTGTTTTGTGATTCATTAGTCAATTGGCTAAAACAAAAGAAAAAGGCCAATGAAACGTGCGAATAATTTGAAATATTTGAAAGGAAGGGGGCGAGGGAGACCGAAAAAGAGCTGACTAGAAGAGGAGGAAGGAATGCTGGAAATCAAGGACCTTCCACACTAGAGGTGAGTGGCACTCTGTGGGAAGGCTAAGTCAAAAAATTTCCTGCACGGGCATCCAATGACTGATTTTTTTTTCACCAGCTGCATATTGAGGGAATGGGTAATTCGTTCTCACTTGCACACATTATATATATATATATATATATATATATATATATATATATATATATATATATATATATATATCGCATTCAGCTACAAAATGTTTTTTAATATCTAATTCGCTCTACCTCAGAATTAATATATTTTCATATATATGTTAACTGAAGGGTGAATTTTTAGTTGATAATAATTTCGTCGGCTACGGGACGCGAACCTAGGTACCATAAATCAGGACGTACAATGAACCTGAACCGCTTTAACCACACAGGTACCACGCTAGCCGTGTGGTTAAAGGCGCTTCACTGTACTTCCTGAGGCAGAGCGAATTACATATTAAAGGACTTTTGTAGCTTAATGCGTATATATGAATCATGGTGATGTGATCAAACTCATTATATATGTATGTATATATATATATATATATATATATATATATATATATATATATATATTAAAAAGAGTATGGCCAGCAGAAACTTCAGCATTTTCCGTTGAAACTTTATTTTTATCCAACGCCTTCGTTTCGGGATACAAATCCCATCTTCAGGGCTATAAACAGGGAAAAAATTAAAATTCTGTACATTAAATCAGACTAAAATGGGGCACAGTAATAAATTATGCTTTTTTAAAAAAATATATAGATTAATTAACAATATATCAGTGAAATTCGAATTTTATATAAACGTAAGAAGGTAACTAATTGAATAAGAGATCAACAGTAAAAAGCAAAGCTACTAAGTACAATGACACTTTCAAATTAAATAAACAAACAAAACACTTAAAAGCACAAACCACACGTGAACAACTAAGAAAATGACATTATTAATAAAGACAGGAGAAAAATATTGAATCCTAACAGGCAAAAAAGTTTTTTCTGTATATACTTACAAAAAGGAGAAAAAAATTAAAATATATAATATATATATATATATATATATATATATATATATATATATATATATAAAGGCGGACAAAAAGCAAAAAATAGCGAAACGAGAACTCACCGGTACAGAAGTATAGATAAGACTGAATAAGTATTATTTATTTTTGACAAAAGGGGAGAGGCAAACACAAAGGCGAGAAGGTAGAAAGGCTGAATGGTCTATTAAGTAATGTTCAGTTGTACAGCAGTTGAATGGTTGTTGTTTGTTGGTGACAATTGTTTAATGAAGAGGGACTCGAGAATGGGTAATGACCGGTTATCTATTGCTTGGGATAAGATTTTAAAATCATTGTATTGAATGGTATGTTTACATTTTATTGCATGGTTGCGTATCGCAGAAAATTCTTTCTAAGATAAAGTTAAGCCTGTTCGGTGACTGACACCCGGATGGCAATCGATGCGAACCTTCAACAGCTGACTAGAATTACCGACATAGGTTCCCAAATTACATGAAATTAAGGATCTTTATCTTTAAAAAGTACAAACGTATCGTCTACATTTGTACCTTAATTTCATTAACTCATTTCATCCGAACATTAATTTTGCTATGGACATAGAATCGAATAACGATCTCCCATTTTTAGATATAACAATTTCACGATGTAATGATAAATTTTTAACAAGTGTTTTTAGAAAGAAGACTTTTATTGGTATGGGAACAAATTTCTTTAGCTTTTGTCCATTGGTTTTTAAACTTAATGCATACACGACATTATTGTGTAGAGCTTATAATTTGTAATGCAACTGGGTCAAATTCCATGAGGAAGTAGTTTTCTTACAAAACTATTTTAGCAGAAATTGCTATCCATCCCACCTACTTGAGAAAATCTTGAGAGAGTTTTAAATGACATTGTTAAACCGAAAACACCCACTTTCAATGTACCTTAAAAAGAACTGTATATATCCTTGCCTTTTTGTTCAACATACATATAAATTTGTAAAACGAGAGCTCACCGTCGTACTCAGCAATATGTACCCATATGTTAAATCTAATTTCATCTACAAGAACCCCTTAAAAATCAGTCTTTTCAAGTTCGACACCCTACCGCAGTTGGTGCGATCTTCAACGGTATATTTGTTAATTGTCCCAAATGTAATTTGGGAACCTATGTCGGTAATTCTAGTCGGCTGTTGAAGGTTCGCATCGATTGCCATCGGGGTGTCAGTCACCGAACAGGATTAAATTTATCTAAGAAAGAATTTTCTGCAATACGCAACCATGCAATAAATTGTAAACAGCATTCAGTACAATGATTTTAAAATCTTATCCCAAGCAATAGATAACCGATCATTACCCATTCTCGAGTCCCTCTTCATTAAACAATTGTCACCAACCCTCAACAACCATTCAACTGCTGTGCAACTAAACATTACTTAATAGACCATTCGCCCTTTCTACCTTCTCATTTTTGTGTTTGCCTCTTCCCTTTTGTTAAAAATAAATAATACTTATTCAGTCTTATCTATACTTCTGTACCGGTGAGTTCTCGTTTCGCTATTTTTTGCTTTGTGTCCGCCTTTATATATACATTTTTAAATTTTTTTTTCTCCTTTTGTAATCACATACAGAAATGTTTCGCCTGTTAGGTTTCAATATTTTTCTCCTCTCTTTAGTAATAATGTCATATTCTTAGTTATTCACGTGTGGTTTGTGCTTTTAAGTGTTTTGTTTGTTTATTTATTTTGAAAGTGTCATTGTACTTAGTAGCATTGCTTTTTACTGTTGATCTCTTATTCAATTAGTTACCTTCTTACTTTTATATAAAATTCGAATTTCACTGATATATTGTTAATTAATTAATATATTTTTTTAAAAAAAGCATAATTTATTACTGTGCCCCATTATAGTCTGATTTAATGTATAGAATTTTAATTTTTTCCCTTCTTTTAGCCCTGAAGATGGGATTTGTATCCCGAAACGTAGGCGTTGGATAAAAATAAAGTTTTAACGAAAAATGCAGAAGTTTCTGCTGGCCATACTCTTTTTATTAAAGATCCGACTTTTTAGAGACAATGCCATTCATATATATAGATATATATATATATATATATATATATATATATATATATTATATAGATATATATATTATATATATATATATATTTTATATATATATATATATATTATATATATATATATATATATATATATATATATATATATATATATATATATATATATATATATATATATATATGATAATACGTGGTTCCTACTATTTAAAGAGAACTCCCGACTGATCTTAAAAAAACCACTTGTCATTACTTCACGTCAAGAGAGGCTGTAGGCTTTATGCAATATGGATACTATTTCATTATTGTTTCATAGCTCTCCCCACCCTTCAAGTGGGGACATGAATTCATGCAGTACCCTGAATTATGTAATCAAACATCCGGGGTCTGAATTATACAGTAACACACAGGAGCGAATTCTACGATTAATAATCAATGAGTACAAATCGTGATATTGGAGGTGTTGCAGCAATAAGCTGTATTTAAGAACTGAAAACAGCTTCATTTTATTCTATTCGTTCGTCAAAAATACTGTTTAATTTTTAAGTAATAAGGTTTTATTCTTTTTAACATTAATGTTGCGCACGGATAACATTTATTTCTCTTCCTCAAGTAAAAATGCTATCAAGAAACCGTAAAATTAATCTAGTTCTTTAAATAAAAAATGATGGGCAACCTGTCCCAATTACTGTAAATGACCCTTTCCGATTATAATCAATTTTCATATTATGTTTAAGGTCATTTTAGAACTCCACTACTGAAGGTAATAAATCTATTGTTATAAAAGTTTGATATATAACACAAACAAAATCACTAAACCCACACTTTAAAGTTAGGGTAATTGATTATAGTCAACAACCAAATAAAAAAAATATTACGCTCATTATACGTCATTAACCCTAATATACTAGATAGTAGATAATTGATAGAACTATTTTTACCTTACAGGTTTCAGGAAATCTATGGTGAACTAAATATTCGAAAATGTTGAAGCAATATAAAAAAAATCATTCTCAGTGGCAACATCATTTCAAGGATGGCAGTTGGTTTTATTTTGTTTATTGTCAATCTTCGCCGTTTTCACAAGCCTGCTATATTATAGAACTTATCATAATGACGAAACAGATTCTCTCTCTCTCTCTCTCTCTCTCATTTAATGTGATCTCAAGTGAATGAGTTATTACTCGTTTCTGCATACACCACAAAAATGTATTTATCATTTTGAATTCTTTAGTCCTCTTGTCTCTGTTTTCCTCTCTACCATTATATTTAAAACAGCCTCTCGCCCTCTCTCTCTCTCTCTCTAACAAACCTTTCTTATGAAGAAGGACGCCTAGCGGTTTTCTGGATAACATTGAGAGCACTGCTTCTTGAATTTTAAGTTGTAAAGAGCTAAATTAGTAAGACCTATTTTAAATCCAACAAAAATTGATTTAACCTGCGCAGGTGATTTAAAAATAAAACTTGTACAAATGAGATATCAATTTTAAAGCTAATGACATTCACCAAAACTGCACGGTATACACGAAAATGTATAATAACGTTAATAATATATTTCCCTCTTAAAATAACAAATTATTAAACTGAATTTGTAGTAATGCTCACTAGTAAACTTTCAAAAACTATTTTATGAGAACACTGACACACAAATGTCAGTATTTTATAAGACGTGTTATACCACCTCAAATACTGACAAGTAAAATAGGTTGAAGGATGAAATCTTGCTTAAAATACACCCAACTCTTATGTTGCACATTGCAGACATATATTTGTATATTTGCAACATTCAGCGTAGAATGTTTTTGTTTTCAGAATGTTAACTTTCCTGAAAGTGTTCTTATATGAATGAATAGGATCTTTTGAACATTAATATTACATGTCTCATAAGTACACTAATCATCTTGTGGTATAACTAAAAACAATTAAAAGTACCACTTTTTACTGCTAATGCAACTACTGTTAATAATAAAAATGAGTAGGAACTCCAAACGAGGAGCATATATTTTTTTTTCTCTCTCTCTCTCTCGCGGGCGCAAAAATACATAACTTGGATGAGAACAGTAGGATTTGTCCCAATGACACTTTGTATCGCACTGTACCTCCATGATGTACTAAATAAAAAAATAAGGTTACGCGGATTAATTTTGTAAATATAATTGTTCCCTTCAGGAGCAACCTCCAGAATCCGGATAATTCAGTGACGGTGAAGGTTGGCCAAGGAGATTCAACGACTGTTAATTCACATTACACAGCTGTACCCTAAAAATAAAATAAAATTTTGACTAACATTAAGAGAAATAGAACACTGACATCAATCAGCGCATGATTATACATTTGTAATCAACAGATCTACGCGATAACTTAGAAGTTTTCTATTTCAAGAATTTTAATAAGGTTCATTTCAGTGACAAGTTGTGTGAAAATATCTATTTTTGTTTTAGAGCTATTCCAGTTTCATTTATAAGGCGAATGCCGCAGTTATTTTACCTTCCACCTACTCGTTTCGCAGGAAAGGAGAAATGACACTGATACATAGTAATAATCCTTCATGGAGAAGTATTAAAGGCTGCATTACTTGACTACCGGCCATTGCAGAGTTCCTAGGATGTGATAATTAAGATATCTTGAGCAACCACCATGTTGAAACCACATCTTTTGTGATTCATAATAACTTAGGAGCTAGCAGATCTTGAAGCATAGTCATCAGTTAAGTAATCTAAGAATGCGTTGATGAAACTCTTGAATTCTTTATTAGTCATTTTATTTTAATGAATAGCATAGACTTCAACAAACGCGTTCATAACCTTTTTTAAAATGTCGAGCACGCAGCAATTTTCTGGTTAATTACGAAAGCACCACCACCACCAATTAGGACTTAACTTAGGTCCCACAAAAAGTTTACTGTAATTGCACACAGGTGTCGCACATAAAATTTGTACAACTCAGATGATTATTAATAAGTTATTAACTTTTATTAGACTTGCATATTATTTAAGTCGATAGATATGCAAAGGCTCACTCACACAGGTCATGTGTTTCGCTTAAGGATAAAATATCGATTTCTATGATAATACCTGATTAAATATATAGATTTTGTTTTAATATTAAATAATGACCTGGAATATTTTCCATATGAATATCTTACATTTGTAAGAGACTCATATACTACCTAAAAGACACGCAAGCAAAATAAGTCGGACAAAATGGCCGCGCACAAAATCTCGCCCAGTTTCACTTTGCACATCCGGGGATATATGCAAGTCTTCATGTGTCACAGAATTGTTTAATTTTATTTTGCTAAAAGGTTTTAGTATGCAGAAACGAAAGAAGAGTAAAATAAGATGTTCT
>NC_061108.1:102180646-102233146 GCF_015104395.2 Macrobrachium nipponense
AACCTCACTTCAGTTGCTATCCACTTAATGTGAAAGTTTTTAAGGCCCAGCCGACGAAACTTGAGATTTGGAGACGTTCGGACACAAAAGCCACCAACATACAAGCACGCACACACACACACAAAGAGAGAGAGAGAGAGAGAGAGAGAGAGAGATAGAGAGAGAGAGAGATGTGTGGTGAAGTACTGGTCGAATGGCATATAAAGTACAAAAGCCAGGTGATAAGACTCATTACTAGAAAATGGAGAATTGATCACAAGCAACGAAAACGATAAGGAAATACGATTACATGAAATGCAAACGAACCATAAAAAATGAAAATAAAATGAAGTTGCACAAGGTCACTCTAGCACAAATAATGAAATCATTATATTCATAAAATAGTATAATCTCTAATAGCTGGCTGTGAATTGCAAAAGGATTCGCATAAGAAAGTTACCTTGCCTTTCTTCCATGACATTCTCTAATGCATACGCCGAGGAATAAGAATTTCTTTTCTTTTGTTAAGGATTAAATTTAACGAGAAATTACTTTTAGCTACAAAAGCCTAACTCATACCTATCCAGAAATATTTTTTATTATTACCCAGCAGTTACCCAGAGGAAGGGCTAGTTTCTACTCAACGAATATTACTGAGTAAAACAACTAAAAAGTGCGCCGAAGTTTCTTCGGCGAAATCAGGTTTTTTTGAACAGCGTATAATGCTGTATGAAACTCTCAGCCACGGCCCGGTGGCGGCCTGCCCTATAGCGTTACCAGCCGCACGATCATGACTAACGTTAACCTTATATAAAAACTACTGAAGCTAGAGGGCTGCAAATTTGTCTGATGATTGGAGGGTGGATGATCAACATACAAATTTGCAGCCCTCTAGCCTCAGTAGTTTTTAAGATTTGCGGGGGGACAGAAAAAGTGCAGACGGACAGACAAATCGCCAGGTCAGCGGTTTTCTTTAACAGAAAACTAAAAGTGCTACGTACGACATTCCTCTTGCCACACAGCTTCAGGTCAGCGAGTCTTCTCTTACATGTGAGGTAACTGGCAACTCGGCGACCGCGTCTCTCAGTCATCTATCATAACAACCCACTACGTAGACTTTAACACCCAGGGAACGATCACTTGAAAAGATTCTATCAAAACAAAGTCATAACAAAAACATTAGTTAAACAAGACAAAACAGCACAAACATGCCTCAATATAGAAACAAGTATCAAGATTCCACTAGAATATTTACTGTACACAAGAACTATCATGCAAACTTCTGCGTGCAACATATACGTACACTTTTTGACAGTCCAATTACTGATTTCGTTGTTAACAATGTTGGCTATTTCTACCTTCATTTAAGCAATGTCTTTAGTGTTCAATATAGAATGAAATAAAAAATCGTAAGACAGATTTTTGTTAGAATCCCATGTATAATTGAAGCATGCATTAAATGGAAAGAAAGTGTAAGGATAATTCTCACCATTAGGGACTGGAGATACGGACATGTCTTCCAACATCTATAAATGTACATTTGATTGTCATGATTTATTCTCTGCAGTATAAATAAAAACATAATACAAATTCATGCACCAATGTGTTGGCGCAAAACTACTACGGAAATAAAAATACAGATAAAATTTAAAATTAATTATAAACAAAGAAAAGAACCTTCCAGTTTCACCTCCTCACTCTTACACACAAAAAGAAGAGTATTATTTGTTTGTTCGTGTGATCATTACATAAACAGAAATAAAATCTTAAGATCTTCAGCTAATATGGATCTATTTCCCTGTCTTATTTATCTAGTAGTCTAACAAAATCATATAGTCTAAAACGTAAAAGACGAACTTCCATTGTTTTGCAAAGTAAGGGAAACATCCAGATCTGGAAATAAATTCTGCGCATTTTTTTTGAAGAAAGGACCAAAACTATGTTGCAAATAAAGCTTGAAAAATTGCCTCATCTTAACCGCAAGAGCGGAAGAGAAAAGCCCGAGTGAGCCAAGTTGCAGAGTTCAAAAACTTTTAGTAAATGAAAGTAACTTTCTTGAGAACCAAGTTAGGAGAGAGAGAGAGAGAGGAGAGAGAGAGAGGAGAAGAGAGAGAGAGAGAGAGAGAGAGAAATATATATATATTAGACTATTTAGATAGTTTTATTTCTTAAAACGATTGGAGTTCTTGGATATATACTCAAAATACCGCGACTCCTCGGAGATAAAGCTCAATCATTCTTGCATGCTTACTGGTAAACACCTTTTACTTTGCAAAAAAATAAGTAACACACTAAAGAAAAGAATAGCAACATGAAAGCAGAATATTGATAGTGCTACTGTAAAAGAAAACAGATGATTAAATAGACCACATGGACTAAAAACAGGCAACCACAAAGATTTCTGTCACTTGTGTGGTCAGGCCTCTTCCAGATGTCTATCTGCCAATGATTCTGTCGATACTGGAAACCTTTGGGTCTCGTCAGTTCACAACATTATAGAAAGTGAAAATTTTTATCAATGCAGAGGTAATAACATTTATAAAACGGTGCTTTATTTCTACAATTAGTGTTGAGTCTATTGTTTGTCTCTATCTTTAATGCATTTTACCATCAGTAACATCCATATGGGAAAAAAGGATTGAACTCTTCCCCCCCGCCCCCCCCCAAAAAAAAAAAAAAATTACAAGCTGTAAACGTCAAGAAAACGCATTTATTCGTAAGATTGTAATATTAAATAAACAACATTAAATGATTCCGCCAAAAAGTAAACATTAGTGAGGAACAGATTATTTTTTCCTTTGCGACTAAATCAGAGAAATATCGTTATCGCTCAGATTCCCCATCTGCCAGTTTGATATTTACGCAACAAATACAGCAAATCTAGTTCATTCATAATGGAAATGTTACTTCCTACTCTACCCTTGCTCTAAGTCGAGAACGTGACTGTCAGTTTAGTCATTGCTCTCTCTCTCTCTTTCTCTCTCTCCTTTGATGCAAATCTGCATTTGTCAATTAAGCAATACAGTTATTTCTCTATCTCTCTCTCTCTCTCCTTTGATGTAAATCTGCATTTGTCAATTAAGCAATAGTCATTTCTCTCTCTCTCTCTCTCTCTCGTTTGATGTAAATCTGCATCTGTCAATTAAGCAATACAGCCATTTCTCTCTCTCTCTCTCTCTCTCTCTCTCTCTCTCTCTCTCTCTCTCTCCTTTGAAGTAAATCTGCATTTGTCAATTAAGCAATACAGTCATCTCTCTCTCTCTCTCCTTTGATGCAAATCTGCATTTGTCAATTAAGCAATACAGTCATTTCTCTCTCTCTCTCTCTCCTTTGATGTAAATCTGCATTTGTAAATTAAGCAATACAAACCCAACAAATACAGCAAATCTAGTTCATTAATAGTAAAAATATTATCTCTTACTTTACCCGTGCTCTGAGTCGAGAGAATGACTGTTAACTTAGTTCTCTCTCTCCCTCTCTCTCAATCCTTAAATGTGACCTCAAGTGAATGCATTATTGCATATGTTTCTGCATTCTGCACAATTACACTTATCACGTTGCGTTTTTTAGTGCTTAGCGATATGCGTGACCATGCGAGGCCTGACTCCTTTTATCCTATTAGATCTAACCATTATAAAGTAGCCTAGAGGTCACAGGACAAGGCCTTGGGATATTATTTGAAAATGAGAGACAATTTGAAGAAGTGAAGTACAAAAGTGGCAAAAACGAGTTATATCTAGGAATGTTTCTGCAGATCCTCATTCCTAAACACTGCCACCAAAGCTACAAACATATTTCATAAATTGTCATTGGTGTAAAGTATCCATACACTACGAAGCATTTTGCTTCTCTTGTGTTTTCGTTTTAGAAAAATAAATCCGATCCTTTTAAAAGCAGACCAGTAAATTCTAAATAAATTTTCACATATGTCTGAAAACTTTACATATAATGACCCTTCATTATTTTGGGAGCATTACAATGGGAAATGACATGCAAAGCGTAGACCTTTCATAATATATTTCAACTGGAACACCTCATTGTTTTTTAAAAAGCAACCCTTTTTCTTTAAAATGATTCAATATTTTTAAGAGAGTTCACCTTCAATGCTTCACTTTTCCTTGAAGAGTTTTCTCTTGAAATATTGTATCATCTTCGCGAAATTTCATTCTGGAATGACTCGATATCAATTCAGATCTCAGTCGAGACTTACAGTCATTAAATGCCATATTCATCGGAGATATCTAACTGTCGTTATGAATAGGTATCAGAAACACGTTGCTTCTATAAAGACTTAATTTCTGTGATTTCTTGTCAGAAATTTTAAAGGGTTGTGTCTCTGCAGTTGATTGTAAGGAGACATTCTAAATTAAATCTTAGTGTGCTGACAATCTGTATTATCATCAGACCTAGAAGAATAGCATTTGACAGAGAGGTCTCACTTTTTTACACTTTCACCAGAAAGATCCTGATTACATTCGAAAAAAAAAAAAAATTGTCACGTTGGGGGGGGGGCTCCGACATGGCAGTACCTCACGAAGAGTTTCCACCAAAAGATCCTCAATATCTTCGAAGTGTGAGTGAACCGTCTCCTTTTGAAATCCTCCCCTTGAGGCCAGGGGTTTCCGGCTCTGAGCATCTGCAACTGATCTCTGCCGCGAAGGATCTCACCAAAATCCCGAACAATCAAGAGCTCAATCACCGGTATAATTATTCTCGATTTCAATTACTGCAGGATAGATTGCCTCTTACTCAGATAGCGCATTAGCCTCTGCATGCTCCGATGATTAGTTCCAATCGCTGGGGTTAAGATTAATTCACGCAATTCGGAGTCTTATTACGTTTATATTTATTTTTATTAACCGCAGACTAAGCAAACAACCAAGAAATGAATACGGTGGAACGCTTTCCGAATTATATGGAGGATTATTTACCATAAACGATGCAGACGCAAAAAGTATAAAAGCAGAGACAAGACGATTGGCAGAGTAACCTAGAAAATATGTGCCATCACCATTTTATCCACAAGCACCAGAAACTTGCCGATTTCTTTAAATAAAGAGAAGCAGAAATAATATTAAACGATGCATACATAGACGCCCACCCACATCAAAATGCAATTAAATGTTCCCAGAAACATAGTGAACACTGAAAAACATCCGAAAAATCCTCTCATTTGCTGTCACGCAGACAGAGACTCACACTTAACATGATAACTTCGAAGGGGGGGGGGGGGGTGGGTAAAAATGTTATAAAAATTATATCAGGAATCACCTTATACATATTCCTTCTCAGTATTTCACTGGAAGTCTTTTGTTCCTCGTAATAAGTAGTTTGTGAGGAATATAATGGCTCAGTATTCAACATGAAGTTTTAGAAAAACTTGAGTTCATTTATTACAAATATGTTTCATAAATATTGTAAAATATTTTACTTTTATACATAATTTCATGAT
The DNA here is from genome assembly GCF_015104395.2 of Macrobrachium nipponense. NCBI lineage: Eukaryota > Metazoa > Arthropoda > Malacostraca > Decapoda > Palaemonidae > Macrobrachium > Macrobrachium nipponense. The sequence continues at coordinate 102,186,078 of NC_061108.1, forward strand.
TATCTTCATAGTAAAATTTTTCAACATGAAAGATGCTATCCATTTGAAAATACCGAGGTATTAAAGAGAAGCTTACCTTTGAAATCTTAATACCTTTAACGCAATACATCTGACATCAGAAGAGGCTCATTAACTCTGGAAATAATCTTCACTAAAGAAATGCCGGAAAGAATTCAAGAACCCACTAAAAAGGAAAAAAAATACATAGACGTAAGAACACCCAGCTTCGGTTATTTATCAAAGATTCCAAAACCATAGGAAATAAAGACTACAGGTTTGATTATGAGTTTATATATAAATTTTTTCCAGAATAACTATTATTTCTACAAATGGGGTTTCTACAATTGTTTGTTATAATTTCTAGTAATGGAGTCCCCATACCTGCTTATTATCATTTCTACTAATGGGATCACCATACTTATTTGTTATTATTTTTACTGATAGGATCACCATAGCTGTTTGTTATAATTTCTAAAAATGGGATCCCTACAGCTGTTTGTTGTAATTTCTAATAAAGGGGTCACAATAGCTGCTTTTTATTATTTTTTTACTAATAGAGTCACCATAGCTGTTTGTTATTATTTTTAAAAATGGGGTCCCCATACATCTCTTGTTATTTCTACTAATGAAGATCTCATAGCTATTTATTATTATTTTTCCTAAGGATGTTCCCATAGTTGTCATTACTTTTACTTATAGGGTCATCATAGCTGTTTGTTATTATTTCTAAAAATGGGATCCCCCATAGCCATTTGTTATTATTTTTGATAAAGAAGTCCCCATAGCTATTTGTTACAATTTCTACTAATGGGGTCCCCATTACTAAATTATTTATAAAAATGGGGTCGCCATAACTGTTTGTTATCAATTCTAAACATGGGGTCCCCATAATTGTTTGTTATAATTTCTACTTATGAGGTCCCCATTTCTGTTTGTTGTTATTTCTACTAATGATGGGTTTCTCTCGGAAATCGCATCCCAGACTGGCTAAAAGTTCCTGGAAAGCTTTCCGAAATGACTCCACTGTGTGGGCGAAATGACCTATGGGCAAAATGACTCCATAGTGTGGCGAAATGACATGTGGGCAAAATGACCGGATACCCATGTGGGTAGAAATAACAAACAGCTTTGGAAGAGGAGACAAGGCTCAAATACGGAGATGGGAGACGGCTCATGGAAAATATGAAGAATCAAAACTCCATGTGGTTTTGTTGTTAAAAAAATGTTCATTACATCAACTCATACCCAAATTTGTGTGATTTAAATTTCATAAGCAAACAGTCTATTGGTAACAGCAAAAAGAATTTTTACGACTGGCACTTCAATATCTTTTCAGAGTGTGACCCGAAGCGTTTGGGTGCCCATGACCTACGATGACCTTCTCTTGAAATATATGGTTTGAGGGTACACAGATCCTGCTGAGAATCCTCGACACATCTCCCGAACGATCAAGGGCTCAATTACTTGCATAATTATTGTCGATTTCAATCCCTGCAGGATAGATTGCCTCTTACCCAGATGGTGCATTGCCTTTCCTTGCTCCCATGATTAGTTCCAGTATCGGAGGTGGAGACTAATTCGCACACTCCGGGATCCTAATCTGTTAATAATGTTTTTTGTGTGCGAAGATTGATGTCAACAATCAAAGGGGAACTTGCAAGAAATGGGTTACGGTATTTAATCCGTTATACACTCTTAATTTTTCCTTTCTTCCCTCTTATAGTACAACATAAGTCGAGAATTGTCCTTTCAGTAAATTTTCTATATTTTATTTTTTTGTATTTCATCCATCGACTTTGTTTGTAAGGTGTTTTTACGTTGCATGGAACCAGTGGTTATTTAGCAACGGGACCAACGGCTTTACGTGACTTCCGAACCACGTCGAGAGTGAACGTCTATCACCAGAATGCACATCTCTCACCCCTCCATGGAATGCCCGAGAATCAAACTCGCGGCCCCCGAGGTGGCTGGTCAACACCGTACCGACCATGCCACTGAGGCGCTTCATTGACTTTAGTTCCGTTTCAGCTTAATTTTAGGTTTTACGTTTTACCTGCTGTTTCCTGTTTTATTTAAAATCTTATCGTTGAATCTGAATGGGACTAATTATACGGTTTGGACAATATAAAACAAACATTCCGTGAGTGAACATCCCCTTTCAATATTAGGCATTTCTTATGTATACTTTACATTGAAGTGTGGGAATTTCATTTAACTTATGTTAGGTATTATCTGCTTTCAAATACTAGGAATTGTTTAAAAGTTCCTCTAAGAAATATATTTACTTTTTACCTCATTTTCGAATTACATTTACATCACAATGGCAGATCTTAATAGTCAGTAACCTCTCAGTAATAAATCATGTTCCGTTCATTGTGTTAACAAATCACTAAATTATACAAAATGCTGCTATTTGATTTCTATTGATGCAAAGCACTGAACGTAAGCCTGCTGAAAGATTAACAGTATCCTTTATGTCAACCCTCTGACTATCCATCCGGTCGTTGACAAGAAAAAAAGTGTCTTTGTTTGAAAAACGAATACATGACCTTTTAACGTGAATATTATACAACATGGCTTTTGTGCCTCTACAAATATAACAAATAACACCTTAATCTATTTCCTAACACTGGCAAATGGATTGAGCTATTGAGATAAATACCTACCGGTAAAATAAAAGATCTCTCATCCTGCAGAATTTGCTACATGAATTCTCAGATGTAATGCTTAGGTTTTAAAATATTGAAACCATATTTTTAGAAATTGGTACGTGAATTTTCACAATACTGATTATTAACTATTTTGGAACGTACGAGTATATAAACTAATCAACGATTTTGAGAGAAATCATTCATCACTACACTACGTTGTTTTAAGTTAAACTTAAACTGGTTATTTTGTAATATATAAGTGCGTATATATATATATATATATATATATATATATATATATATATATATATATATATAAGTAAGTGTGTGTGTGTGTGTGTGTAATATCAAAATAACAAGTCTTAAGTCTAATTTATAACACCATTGTGCAGTAGTGAATATTTTCTATCAAAATCTTTGTTCATATAATGTGCTTTCCAAAGAAGTAGTTAATTACTAATAAAACTAACCGTATCTACTTCTAAAAATATGGGTTCAGCATTTGAGAATCTACGCATTAGATCTGAGAAATCATGAAGCAAATGCCACAGGGTGAGAGATCGTTCACAATTTTACAATATATACATAAATACATACATACACACACACACACATTATATATATATATATATATATATATATATATATATATATATATATATATATACATAAAAAACCTCCAGGGGATGTCCATGATACAAGATGTAAAAATGACAATTTATTCTAGGAAACTTTTCGCACATGAAATTCTCTGTGCATCATCAGTCTGAAAGAACATAGACACATTTATAAACAAAACACAATAAAAGTGCAAAAAACAGGAATTCACATATATCAAAAATAGCCTTAAAATTACATAAAAGAACAAAGTAAAGAAACGGGTTAAAAGAGACTGCTTAGACACTAACCGTTCATTATGGGGAGAGAAGATGGAATGAACTGACACGTTAAAAGTAACGACTTCAACTAGGCCAGGTACATTGTTGCTGAGGACGTATTACTGTTGAGGGAGGGAACAAGCCTCTTGATATATAAAGACTCAAGGGTAGTTAAATGGTTAGGATGTCTGACATGGTCTATTATGGAAATCTGTTCTTTTTGTACTTGGGCTTAAACTTTCGCACTGGTCAGAGAATAAAAACAACCTGAATTTTCCAACATAGAAATCATGCCTCTCATTGCAAAATTGAAGTACAAAAAGAACAGTTTTCCATAATAGACCATGTCAAACATCCTGACCATTTAACTACCCTTGAGTCTTTATATATCAAGAGGCTTGTTCCCTCCTTCAACAGTAATACGTCCTCAGCAACTCTGTACCTGGCATAGTTGAAGTCGTTACTTTTAACGTGTCTTAGTTCATTCCATCTTCTCTCCTCATAATGAACGGTTAGTGTCTAAGCAGTCTCTTTTAACCTGTTTTTTACTTTGTTCTTATATGTAATTTTAAGACTATTTTTAATATATGTGAATTCCTGTTTTTTGCACTTTTATTGTATTTTATTTATAAATGTCTTTATGTTCTTTCAGACTGATGATGCATAGAGAATTTCATGTGCGAAACGTTTCTTAAAATAAATTGTAATTTTTACATCTTGTATCATGGACATCCCCTGGAGGTTTTATATGTGTAATTGCCGACCTGCTACATATACATATATATATACACACACATATAAACATATGCCTCCATCGAACACCACTGTGCATGACATGTGAGAAGATTGGAAGCCTTAGCAGGATTAAATGAATATTACTGTCCCCCTTTTCAACAAACTGAGGCCTTTGGCGCTCATGCCTCTACAAGAATTGTGGAGGGATGTTGGGGGGGGGGGGGGGGAGGAGGGGCAGGTAGTAGATTATTGGCTATTTAGTCCGCTTTAATGGCGAAGCCACACCCCACTCAGTGGCGAGTTAAATTAAGTCAAATAAATCAGGTCAACTAGAGACCGGAATCTGTCTATCTTCCGGCGGGATAGATTTAGAATTCTCTTCTACCATCCGACTAAACCTCTTCGATTCAATTGTCTTTCATAACCAGCAGAGTTGAGCCATTCCAAGGGAAATTACAGGTTGTACACATTTCCCAAGAATGACCTGGGGGTAAGATCATTTTAACCTCCATATTCAGCTTTGCAACACATCTCAGTTGATCATGTCCAGAGTATGTGCGAAAGTGCGTATGTATTACAGACTCACAAACATTTATATATATATATATATATATATATATATATATATATATATATATATATATATATATATTCAGAGGTAACTCCTTAGGATTTACCTCTATCTCTCTCTCTCTCTCTGTATATATACATATATTATATATATTATAATATATATATATATATATATATATATATATATATATATATAGAGAGAGAAGGGGAGAGAGAGAGATAGAGGAGAGAGAGAGAGAGAAGAGGTATATCCTAAGGAATTACCGTCTGGAATATATATATATTATTAAGGAATTATATAGAATATATTTATATATATATATTAGATATAATATATATATATAATATATATTATATATATGTGTGTGTGTGTGTGTGTGTGTGCGTGTGTCTATGCGTGTGTGGGTGTTTGTTTATATGATTTTAATCCATCTATCACTCACGGAATCTTTCCATATCTAAGGAATGCGAATCAAGTTAGATCTCTGAGATTATTTTATCACAGATATTGCGAATTCATATTCCACTCCTGACATTAGTCTCTCTTCACCGACGCTAGAATAAATATGAAATTCTGAATTGGCCGAATTAATCCCGACTCCGGAGACGGGATTTCATCATCGGAGCATGTGAAGGGTAATTCAGTTTATGGATAGAGGCAATCCATCCCGCAGTAATTGAAATCGCGATTAATTATGACTGAGATCGCCCTCTTGATTATTTGGAAGGTCAATTGAAGGTACTCAGTCAGCCGCAGCCTCGCTCCCTCAAAGTCTACATTTCGAGAGGAAAAGGGCCATCGAGAGGGCAGAGGAAAGTGAGGTATTTTTTCTGAACTGCTCTTCAAGATATGCGCTTCAAGTGAAAACTGTTATCGAGGTGAGGACTTTGGTGAAGACTGAGCTTTCATATAAGGTGTACAATTGAAAACGGTTCTTAAAACAGGATCTGCTACAACTGAAAAACCACTTACAGTTTGTTGATATTACATATATATATATATATATATATATATATATATATATATATATATATATATATATATATATATATCGAGCTCCAAATGTCCTTTTAATATCTAATTCGCTCTACCTCGGAATTAATATATTTTCCTATATGCTTAATCAAAGATGAATTCTTAGGCGACAATAGAATTACCGGCTGACGGGCACGAACCATCGACATCTTCATTTCCAGGATTGGCAGTAAAGCCTTAGCCCACCCTGCCACCGCAAGAGGATAAGTTTATGCCGCCTCCCATCTCAAATACCTAGTAATTTGTAGTTTTGGAGACTGCATGAAACCCCCTCGCTCTCGGTAGCGTTGTAGTACTTTTCCCCGCACGTAGCCATTGTATAAGTCATATCACATTACCGTGATTCATATACATATATCGAGCTACAAATATCCTTTAATATCTAATTCGCTCTACCTCAGAATTAATATATTTTCATATATGCTTAACCGAAGGGGAATTCTTAGGCGACATTAGAATTGCCGGCTGACGGGCACGAACCATCGACATCTTCAATTCCAGGAATGGCAGTGAAGCCTTAGCCCACCCCGCCACCGCAAGAGGATATAAGTTTACGCCGCCTCCCACCTCAAATACCTGTCGCACTCAGGTAATTTGTAGTTTTGGAGACTGCATGAATCCCCCTCGCTCTCGGTAGCATTGTAGTGCTTTTGCCTGCACGTACCCATTATATAAGTTATATTACATTACCGTGATTCATATACATATATCGAGCAACAAATGTCCTTTAATATCTAATTCGCTATACCTCAGAATTAATATATTTTCATATATGCTTAACCGAAGGGGAATTCTTAGGCGACATTAGAATTGCCGGCTGACGGGCACGAACCATCGACATCTTCAATTCCAGGAATGGCAGTGAAGCCTTAGCCCACCCCGCCACCGCAAGAGGATATAAGTTTATGCCGCCTCCCATCTCAAACACCTGTTGCACTCAGGTAATTTGCAGTTTTGGAGACTGCATGAAACCCACTCGCTCTCGGTAGCGTTGTAGTGCTTTTGCCCGCACGTAGCCATTATATTAGTCATATCACATTACAGCGATTCATATACATATATCGAGCATAAACTTATATCCTCTTGTGGTGGCGGGGTAGGCTAAGGCTTCTGCCAGTCCTGGAATTGGAGATGTCGATGGTTCGTGCCTGGCGGCCGGCAATTCTATTGTCGCCTAAGAATTCCCCTTCGGTTAAGCATATATGAAAATATATTAATTCCGAGGTAGAGCGAATTAGATATTAAAGGACATTTGTAGCTCGATATATGTATATGAATCACGGTAATGTGATATGACATATATATATATATATATATATATATATATATATATATAATATATATATATATATATATATTATATATATATATATATATGTGTGTGTGTGTGTGTGTGTGTGTATGTGTGTGTTGATATACATATAATTATATATATATATACTATACCTATATATATATATTATATATATATATTAATATATATATAATATATAATATAATATATGAATAACTTGATCACGAAGTATATAAAACGTGATGCTATGTATAAATAAAGGTTTTTTTTGCCACGAAGGAAAAAATGAAAAAGCGAGATAGCCAAGTACTTTCGGTCCTGTTTGTACCCTTTAGTTTGCCTCAGTAAAGGGTCCGAACAGGACCGAAAGTACTTGGCTATATCGCTTTTTCATTTTTTCCTTCGTGGCAAAAACCTTTATTTATATATATATTATATATATATATATACATACTATATATATATATAATACATATATATATATATATATATATATATATATATTATATTACTATATATATGTGTGTGTGTTGTATACTATTATATATATATATATATATAGATATATATATCTGATCTATATTTATTTATATATATCTATATATGTGTGTGTGTGTACATATTATAATATATATATCTATATATATATATATATATATCTATATATTCTATATATATATATATATATATGTGTGTGTGTGGTGTGTGTGTGTGTGTATATATATACACACAGTAACCAAGGAATAATACTAATCGGAATACTTGCAAAAAGAAAATTATGAAGAAAACCTTGTGAGATTGTGTGTCATTACACTGTAGATAAAAAACAGCTGTTGAATGTAATGATGAGAAGTGGAGTAGCTGGGGGTAAAACCTTTCATTATTTAGCTGAAGCCAAAGTTAAGATAGATGTTAGATTTGGAGGAAGGTGTGAAATGTGGCTGTAAATGTACTGAAGGCGAGTGAGTTGGATAAGAAAGAGCAACATAAGGAGAAAATGTGTGAACTGTGAGCAAGGGCTGAAGATGTAAAAGGAATAGACGAGAAGTATGTAAAATTTGAGGATAACTTAACCTGTGAGGGGGGAAAATCGGCGACCTCACCTCAATGTCGGCCCCAAGCTTGGAGTCAGGAGTCCTACCATAAAATATTTGCCAAAACCAATAACAGCTTGGGCCAATGAAAACAGAAGCAGCTGGAGGAGGCTTATTAAAAAGAGCGAGCCCGAAGAAGACGTAAGATTCTCCGGAGGGGCAAAGGGCGAGGTACAGGAGGTCAGGAAGACAAGATAAAATCAGGGAGTGGTAGGATGATAAAATGAGAGGTTCAGTGAAGGGGAAAAAGCATCATATGGGGGGCAGTTGCAGGAAAGATGGGATAATGTACGGGTATATCAGAGGATGGATAGAGTGCTCATGAAGAAATAAAGAGAGAAGAGAAGGCCTGTTATGACATCAAAGATAAAAACTTTATTAAGAACAAAAAGTTGTTCCACATGGAAGTAAATGTAGAAAAGATGTTCATGCACAAACAAATCTGAGAATAAGAGATGTTTGGATTGAATACAGTCCTGGGACGATGGAGAGAGTGTTTTGCGCATTGTTTGAAAATGAGAGACAGAAATGAATAAAATAAATTAAAAGGGTCAGAGTAAGGTTAACGCTGGTGATGGAAGTGGCTGTTGAGGATGAAAGGCGGCAAATACGAGGCTGAAGAATGGATCAGGTGTAATTCTACCAAGCGCTAAACATTAGATCACGGGAGTATTCTAATAAATTTCTAAGAATGCCATACATGGTCAGTAATCTTTATCTGCTTTAACGTGTAGGCCATTACGTAACAGTCTTTTCGTCAATCTCCGTGGTAAAAAAAAAAATCTCAATTGACAGTACTTTTTGGGCGAGAGTACAAATGAAATAAGGCACAAATTTAATTCATACTCCCGAATATATAACATGCAAAGCTCTGAACAACATTTTACAAGGATTTTGTTACTGGTCTCAAAATTCTTGGATGACATCTCCAGAAACATCACTGTCAATCAGCTGTAATATACAGTATAACTCACCTAACTGGAATCTCATTTGGCTACTTTTGACCTGTTACCCGGTTCCAAATGGGTTCATAATTTTCCATAACTGATGGTTCCTTTTGGACAAGTGGTTAACGTGCTCGTTTACCGATTCGGTAGTCGCGAGTTCGATTCCCCGCTCTGCCAACGCGGAACCAGAGGAATATATCTCTGGTGATTAGAAATTCACTTATCGACATAATGCGGTTCGGATCCCACAATAAGCTGTAGGTCCCGTTGCTAGATAACCAATTGGTTCCTAGCCACGTAAAAACATCTAATACTTCGGGCCAGCCCTAGGAGAGCTGTTAATCAGCTCAGTGTTCTTGTAAAACTAAGATATACTACTTAACTTTTTTTTTTACATAACTGGATATAATAGCCTGTTTCATGACTCGGATATAACGAAAAAGGAAACATCACTGCTTTGCATTTCATACATTAACCAAATAATAATACTTGCGAAACCTTAATTCATTTTGCCCAACTTCGGCAAAGAAAATAATACACCGTCAATTTTCTTTGGTACAATATTTAAAACCTATGAAATCCTTTATAGATCAGGGTATGGCATTGGAGAATATACTGAAAATCCATCTGGAAATCTTGTTCAGAAATTCTTTTTGCTAATATTCTATACAGTACTTCATAACATCAGCAGCTCGGATGACCTTTTTAAAATTTAATCTTCATTATCTATTTAAAAACTTCCTTTAAATTTATTTTATTCTGATCTGTCTCGCATGTTAGCTATTAATCCGCCTTCATTGCCTTTACATGTTTCTTGATCAACGATTTCCTGCTTTAATCATTTTGCCCTCTGTGTACATATAAATGTCTGCTTACTTGTCTCACTATCACTAAATTTAATCAATCAATTAATCTTTCTCTCACGCCCCATCTCTCTCCCTGTCACAGGATTTATTCAGTCACTCAATCAACCATTTTCTCCTTCATCCTCTCTCCCATTATATTTAGGTCTCTCTCTCTCTCTCTCTCTCTCTCTCTCTCTCTCTCTCTGACACTCCGTCATTGGATTTATTCAGTCACTTAATCAATCACTTTCTCCTGCCTCTATGTCTTTCTCTCTACCATTATATTTAGACTATCTATCTTTCTCATTCTCTCTCTCTCTCTCCCTCCCTTTTCGTCCAACTGCTTTGTGTATACCCGTCTCCAAATATGACTCTCTTTCTCTCCCCGTCATTGGATTTATTTAGTCACTCAATCAATAATTTTCTCCTGCATCTGGCTGTCTTCCTCTCTACCATTATATTTAGACTCTCTCTCTCTCTCTCTCTATCTCTCTCTCTCTCTCTCTCTCTCTCTTCCCTTTTCGTCCAACTGCTTTGTGTACACCCGCCTCCAAATCCTATAATTCGGCCGAAGCTTACGAAGTTTCCCCTTAAGTTGATAACGACCGGAGTTAGTTTATTAGTGGAGGAGTACTGGAGCAGAAAGAACAGGAGTGGATACGGGGAGGAGGAAGAGGAGGAGGAGGAAGCAGAGACGGAACAGGAAGACGACGACAACATAGATAAACAGAAAGGAAAGAAGAGAGTCAAGTAGGAAGGATGAAATATGAAGTATTCGTAAATTACGACGGCTAAGAGGGAATTCATTTGGCTTACATATGGTTATTACAGTTGCTTCCTACAGTTATATGACTATTAAAGAAATTTATCCTAATGGAAAGGAAAGAGGTAGGAAAGAACAAGAATGTATAAATTCTAATAACTCAAATGCATACACAGATCTGCTTCGTTTAGTTTTAATCACTCGACACTTACTTTATCTACGCTTTCGTCTAAAACTTTCAGATTGCAAGATTCATGATTCATTTTGAATTATTGCATATTAAATGGTCAGGGAAATGTGAAAACTCGAGCACAATGGAGATAAATAAAAAAGAAAAAGAAACTGGGCATATTAAAATCAATGGGGCGTAAACTACCTTTGGTTTATCTTTTTATTGCAACAGCCTTTACTCTTCTCACGAACACAAATATATTTTCTGCAAAATTTTACTGCAGTCCTGGCAAAATGTTACTCAAATCTGTTTCAGCTGTAAGATTTTTTTCTTGTTTACAGCCCCGCCAAAAGACCTGTGCTTTTAGGAGTGATCACAGTCATCGTGTCCTGGTAATATTTCGTGTTCTTCGCTCCGATATATAATTTCCATGTGGAAAAAAAAAATTCAACTCGAGTCTTAGTTGTTCCAGGTTTGATTTATATTGCACTTTAAACATTTACAAAAGTATTCTTTCTGCGAACATCAGCCAGTCAGTAGCCTGAGAAGTATCAAGGTATAATATAAGCACACGCTGTATGAGGTTCTGCTCCCATGTGGATAGCACTACCCTTTGGGCAATCTCTTTACATTTTCTTCCAACCACAGGATGGTTTTAATCTGTTATGGAGATATTCAGCGAATCTTTTCTTGCTTCCCTTAAGTTCAATCACGCTTTCTTTAAGTGTTATTTTTGTTCGTAATGTAATTATCTCGTAGAACCAAGTCTCTCTTTCTTTAGCGTTTTATGGTCATCTACATTTTCTTCTGATGATGTTCCTACTGCATAGCCACGTAACCGCTCACCGTGTCAGTTTTTATTTTATTATTATTATTATTATTTTTTGAGACTTATCCGGCGAGTTGGCGGACGTCCTATCTAGATCTTGTGATTCGGCTGCAGCTTACGAAGTTTCCCCTTAAGCTGATAAGGACCGGAATGAATACATTAGTAGAGGAGTACTGGGGCAGAAAGAAGGAGTGGGGAAACGGCTACGGAAGACGGTAGAAAAGGAAAGAGGAGGACGAAATATGGGGCAGCGAACCATAAGACATTAGGAAAGGAAACAGGGTTGCTGATGTAGGTTAGCACACTATGCAGCGTTATAATAATTACTATCATTACTCAAATATTTTACCGGAATAACGTTAAAGGGTCATTCATTTGCCAAATGACGCAGAACAGTACATTCAAAAGTGAATAAGAAGCAGAACTAAGATAAAACAAATATATCAGCAGATTTTTAGATAAACATATTCAAGGATAAAATCATCTTAAATAGAGTTAGTTAATAAAATGCAAAAGCAAAACGATTCAATTTTAAAGTCATGGTGTCGTTATTTCCCAAAGTAATATTTTGATACATAAACGATTTATATAAGGATGAAAACGAAAGAACAAAAATGAATGAGTCCTTTCATTAAGATAGATAGGGAAGTTTGGTCAGAAAATAGGCTATTTGATAGGCTTTAATAAAGATAATGAACATCAACAGAATCTCGCTAATTATATGGGAGGCTTGCTAACATAAATCACTTTCAGTCCATTTTAATGAGGAAATTCATCAACTTGAAAACCTTCCGAGTCTGTTACCCCTCAGAGTTTAAACGCCCGAGTGGAGAAGTTTTCCGAATACCCCTTATTTTTCATTGTAAGACTCCGCTGTATTTCGATTTAGGAATCTTCATTCGGAGTTCTGATATTTTACTGCGTTTCCCCAATATCTGATTGGATGGACTAATTCTCCTTCGCTAGGAGACGGAAGTTGATCATTAGTGTCTGTCTAGAGTTATTCATTTGTATCAGAGTGCCAATTTATTCTAAGGTGATCAACATATAAAAAAAAAAAAAAAAAAAAAAAAAAAAGGACTGCTGGGCTAACTCCAACTCCAACTCAAAATTTCATTTGGCTTATGGTAGCTTATGGAGGATTTTTGTACATATAAGGATATGAATTTTTCCATTAAACCATAGATAAAGATGCACGATTTTAGAATTATTCATCTTAGGAAACTGAAGGACACGTACAGGCAGAGAAATGACTATCATTATTATTATCATCATACTATTTTACAGTTTGTCAATACACTTAAGATTTATTGTGGTTTATGAAATTCTGTAAAAGAGCAAATTGTATATATATTAAATTTCACGGAAATGCTAGAGTACGTGCGCAAATACAAAACATACACCCATATATATTATACATATACACATATATCTAAGGATTATAGAAAAGGCGGTATTTATACCAAGAGATCCATCCACAGATAGCCGTTGTACTAAGACATCCCCACTGATAATTACTCTTTAATCCTCTTAAGCGTTGGTTGAAGGAAAATTTTATCTATGATATCTGAATCCCAGGCGCCCTTTGAGATGTTCATTACCTGTCTTTGTTTAATCAACGCTGACTATCATTTGGCTTATGTACCGAGATTTGCTGCTTTAAATTATACATGGAAAATTCCAGTTTATTCTGTAGTTATGGTTACTTATATGGTTAAAAATAGCTAAGCTCTGTTGTCAATACCTAATTGACCTTTTATGTTGTATTAATCTCTGGGGAAGTGAATTTCCTGTAAAACCGATGTAAGACTGGCTACAATCCAGGCATGGGATTTTGTATACTCCACTGTCTTTGGGGATTGCCCTTGTTAAAAGTTAATCAGGGATTTCGTTAGGATATTTATTTAGGTAGGCAAAGGCAAAAGGGTTAGATTTTCCGAGGGTCTGGGTCACCGTCTTAATCCTGTCCAGATGTGGGATTTATATTTTATTTTGGATGTTTCTCTTGTCTTCTCTTGAGGGGGTCGGTAGAAAAACTAAGTTTTCAGGATACCTTAAAGACAAAAGCTGCTTACGAATTAGTTCAAATTCCTTTTCCAGGAAATCTGGGGAACAAATTTGTAAGGCTCTTAAAAAAATGTTGCTGGCTAAGCCTATCTTGATAGAAATGTCATGATAACTAAAGTAGTGAATGTATAAAAGTGAGAATGTTAGTTTTCTGTTTATGGTAAATTTGTATTCTGTCATGTCTCTAATTACTAAACATCAAGAAAACGAATTTTGTTGTCTGTTTCCCATTGAACATTAAATTGGATGCCAGGCACTAATGCGTTTAATTTTGAAAGGAATTCGTTGAAATTGCCCCACCAAATATCCCAAATTGTTAGAATATCATCTACATATCTCATCCACAGCATAATTTTGGGTTTTATTGCATTTGTTACTATACTTTCAAAGTATTCCATGTATAGATTGGCTAAAACAAGACTTAACAGGCTACCCATGCTACACCCGAATTTTGCATATAGAATGAAAATACGTTATTAGATACACATAATTCAATTAACTTTATTTATTACTTTGTCAAGAGCCAGTGGGAGATGAACTTGATAGGGGGCTAATTTTTCCCTCAAAAACTGGTACTTTTTTAATAGGGAATCTAAATCTTCCGAATGTTTAATGTGACTGGGAGAAAAAGTGCCTATGAAAGTGGAAAGGAGGTCGCTAACCATTTAGAAATTTTATAATTGAAAGCTCTGGCACATGAGATGATGGCTCTAAATGGAAGGTTGTCTTTGTGAGTTTTGGGAAGGCCATAAAAGTAAGGTAGTTTTGTATTAATGACTTTATATTTCTCCAATAGTTCAATGCTCTTTTTGTCTTGGCCAATTAATCTTACTTTCCTAGAATATTCTGTGGGGAATGTTTTGGAACGGATTTTTCGTCAATTTGTCGCAAGTGTTTGCGTCACTAAGAGTTGGTTGATTTTGTCAAGGTTTGAAGTCTCTGTCCATGATTACGATTTTGCCGTCCTTGTCTGATCTGCTTATTACAACATCTAACATTTTTAGCGAGCCGATGGCTATCATAAATCAACGGGGGACAGGATATTCCTTATTAAGGTCAGTTAAAGCATTTAGTAAAATGCCTTTTAAACATACCTCTTCACAGCTGTTATTTTTATCCGATATGAATTTATCAAAAGCAACTATAAATTCTAGGTTATTTTTATGGTCTGGCATAAGGGCAAAGGATAAGCCTAGATTTAAGGTTAAGTGTTGGGTTACAGTAAATTTAAAACCATCTTGTTGCTCCCAATCATCGCTATAAATAACCAGATCATCAATGTACACAACACACCCACTCATCCAATTTACAAGTAATATGATTCATCAGCCTCTGGAACGTGGCAGCGGAGGCATTCTTCATGCCGAACGGCATTAGTTTACACTCGTCGAGACTGTCACCCGTAACAAAGGCCAATATTTTCCTCGCCTGAGGAATCAGACCCACCTGCCTGTATTCTTTGAGCAGGTCGAACTTGCTAATATGCTTAAGGTGGCCTGACACTAGGTCTTTTTTTCTCCAGATTCGAGCTGTTGCTGGCGAAGATGAAAACCGGGAGCTTTTAGCTTGAGATTTTAGCTTCCCGACAAAACGGGAAGCAGCCAGCACAAGCTGTGAGCCACAGCGTAGTGTAAACAAACAAGATGGCTGCTGCTGATAGGACGTACTCTCAGACCTTTGGCTTCTCTTCTCCTGAGCCACTCCTGAACCCACGAACGTTTTTTGTTACCATTGCATTCACGTAAGTTTCCGAGAAATACACCACAGCAGCACATCTTGCAACTTTGGAAGCTGCAGGAGGGACTGTTGTTGGAAGCTGCAGGAGGGACTGTTGTTGGAAGCTGCCGGAGGGACTGTTGTTGGAAGCTGCAGGAGGGACTGTTGTTGGGACTGTTGTTGGAAGCTGCAGGAGGGACTGTTGTTGGGACTGTTGTTGGAAGCTGCAGGAGGGACTGTTGTTGGGACTGTTGTTGGAAGCGCAGGAGGGCTGTTTTGTTGGACAGGCTTTGCAGAGGACTGTTGTTGGAACTGCGGAGGGACTGTTTGTTGGAGGTTGCTGAGGAGGGACTGTTGTTGGGCTGTTGTTGAAGCTGCAGGGAGGGACTGTTGTTGGAAGCTGGGCTTGTTGTTAGGAAGTCAGGAGGAACTTGTTGGAAGCTGCAGGAGGGACTGTTGTTGGCAGGGAGGAATCTTAGCTGCAGGAGGGACTGTTGTTGGAAGCTGCAGGAGGGACTGTTGTTGGAAGATGCAGGAGGGGCTGTTGTTGAAAGCTGCTGGAGGGGCTGTTGTTGGAAGCTGCAGGAGGGGCTGTTGTTGGAAGATGCAGGAGGGGCTGTTGTTGGAAGATGCAGGAGGGACTGTTGTTGGAAGATGCAGGAGGGACTGTTGTTGGAAGATGCAGGAGGGACTGTTGTTGGAAGATGCAGGAGGGGTTGCTGTTGGAAGTTTGGTGACAAGACTTTCTGCCTTGCCTTTCAAGTGTTTCTGTTCATAGATAACTTCTCTGGCTGCTGGTTGTGAAGAACTTTAGTTGGGCTGTGCTGGCTGCCTAACTGTTGGCGAGATAAATTTAATTATAAGGCGTCTGCCTTTAAATACGATTTTGTGAAATGCACTTTCAATTGAATATTTATTTTCTATCATGGTATTACAATGTGAACAGCTCCTCTCAAGGTAATTAACTACATTTAGTTAATTTTCTACAACATTCTCCCTTTTCTGCTGTAATATTGTCACAGCTTTACTTGATGTGTACTGGTCTATGATTTTCCCCTTTTTTGAACTGTTTGGAAGAGGAAAAGTTAACTATTTCCAGGCCAATGTTTTTCATATAAGATTGAGATTTGTTAGGCCTAGGGTACGTGCCCTACTTTTATTGTTTTTGTGGTTTTGAAGCATTTTGTTGCAAACAGAATTTGACTGACCTCTATTAAAATACTTGAAGGGAACGTTTAGTACTTTTCGTTTATCGCGATTGGCTGTTCTTAATGTGCAACCTAAGAATGGTTAGAGAACTCTAAAATGAACTAGTTTGCATTTATAGGTGTTACAATAATATTCAAGGATATTTTCCTTCTACTTGTTTGTAATGAATTTACTTGTACAAGTGTGCAAACAAATGAAATATCTACTAATAAATACAGAAAAATTTAGTCACCTTATCAAATAGCAAACACGATAATTCAGTAGCACTAAAGCTGTCTTGTCGTTGCCGGGATGCAGGCGGGTCACTTCCAAAGCTGGCACACGCCATGGCACGCGCCAGCCACGTCCACAAAAAAGGTACTGAAGTTAATTAGGTCCTTACCAGTCTTAAGACAATCAGCGAGCACAGGAACGACTCCTCGAAGACAGAATGTCTGGTGTAAGCAGAAGACCGTAGATAAAATGGCGGCGCAAAAAGGTACGACAAAAAGGCACCAAGCAGTGGCGAAGGATGGACGCCATACATGAGGACACAGGCTGAAGCGGTGGCTTAATGACGGCCTCCCACAGGACACCAACGAAGTAGGAGATTAGGCTGAGGCAATGCAGGAGGCATACGGACAGGAAGACAGGAGTCCTACTCACGACACTTCCAGCCGAAGGCACCTCACAGGCATAAGAACACAACCTCAAGCAACACTGGTATAACAAAGCTCCTTTACAAAGAACAAAGTACCTCCAACCATTCAGAGTCCACCACCAGAGAAGCCGTAGACAGAGGGTCAGAGCTGCCTTCGTAATCCACAAGAGCCGAATACAGTCTGGCTAGTCATGTCCATTGTCCCAGCAAATCCCCATACAGGCAGGGGAACCAGGCGAGAAGGTAGTACACAAACAAGCGAAGTCTCGCAAACGACCAATTACAAACATAAAAAAAAAAAACTCATGGGTGCAGTACCAATTACCAATACAAAAATATCCCGTGGCGGAGAAAAATAAACCAAAATTAACTCTTCGTGCTCGAAACAAATAAACATTTACTCTAATTCTTTAAGGGTCACGAAATTAATTGCAGTTAATTAATATTATATATGTATGTATGTATATATATATAATATATATATATAATATAATATATATATAATTATATTAATATATATAAATTATATAATATACTAAAATTAATATATATATATATATATATATATATATATATATATATATATATATATATATATATATATATACATATATATATGTGTGTGTGTGTGAGAGAAGAGAGAGAGAGAGAGAGAGAGAGAGAGAGAGAGAGAGAGAGAGAGAGAGAGGAGAAAATTAGAAAAAACATTAGCGGAAATGGGAAAACTACGAAATAAAGCTGTTCAGAAAAATAGCAAACTACGAAAATATTGTTGCAAAGCCTTTACGCTGAGAATGTAAATGCTTAATGTACTCTCGTTAGTTTAAACACTTACTTATTTAAATCAAAATATATCCACGTTTCAGTATCACATGAGGATTCTTACATCGATCTGAACAAACAAACAAAAATTCTTATTTCTCGCTTGTTTTGTAACTTAAAAGTAAAACTGTCACAATACGACATACGACTCCTATAATGCAGATCAAGCTGAACTGTGCTCTCAATCAAGGAAACCTTAGCTACCATGCAAGATATAGACCAGCGGATCCTAACATTTTGATGACTCCAGGTCCCCATTGAATTGCCCAATATGGTTCCATATCCTGTTACTTAAGTCCACTTAAGAGCTATTGGTTGACAATATAACTTAATATACTTAGTTTAATGCATACTTTAGGTATGAATAGCTAGGAATAGAACATACAAAAAATAAAAAACATTTATAGTTATATATATATATAGTTCCTCGTTGGACGAGTCATTTAATGCTTGACTACCGATCTCCGGGTCCGGGTTCGATTCCCCGCTCTGCCAACGCAAAATTAGAGGAATTTATTTCTGGTGATAGGAATTCATTTCTCGATGTGGTTCGGATCCCACAATAAGCTGTAGGTCCCGTTGCTAAGTAACCAATTGTTCCTAGGCACGTAAAAATATCTAATCCTTCCGGCCAGCCCTAAGAGACCTGTTAATCAGCTCAGTGGTTTGGTAAAACTAAGATATACTTATTTATAGTTTTATAGAGTTATTTACGTACAAAATGTTCCCATGCATACAATGCCCCATTAAAATTAAATATAAACAAATATCCAGAGATCAAGTCCCATAACCCCAGCAGGTGGTTCTCATACCCGAACGGGGTATGGATACCCCCTGATATAGACGATTACACATAGAAGGGCCTCCAAGTTATCCTAGCTTCTCTGATTAAAGGGATAAAAACTTTAGCTGAAGGACCTCCATCAAACTATCCGAAGGAAACTTGCGTCTTGAGTCATGACTCGGCGAACTATGTGAATCACTAACGTCAAGAGGCAAATGTTTTAGCATAAGCTGACTTCGTATCCGGTGAACTTTTCGCAGTGACAAGATGAAAACGACATTTGATTTTAAACAACTTTTCATCATCATTTCTATACACATATGCATGAATAAATCTGTTTTAATTCTCATCATTAACATCACCATCGCCTCCAGCACCAAAAGAAACGCAAGGTCTTTGTGAGATTTCTTGTTCTTTATATTTCAAAATTCTCCACTCATTTCCATCCTCCCTTCCCACACACCTCTTTTCAAATAGATTTGCGGCTACCAACCATCACATCCTAAGGCTATAGCCATCTCTTGATTGTTCAAGAATATATTTTACTTTTTATTTTAACCAGTCTGTTGTGCCTGATAATGATCATTCTAATATAGTATATTATCAGGTTTGAAGAGATAATGCAACTTTAAGCAACATTTACTGTTAAATGTAAGAGAAATCATAAAATCGATGCAGTACCAGTAGAGGTTCAAACTAAAGAAACACACATCTGTATTATTAAGACAAAGGCTTAATATTATACGTAAATACTTCATTCATATCAGGAATATTCATTGGCATATTTTGGATTTTTCTGGATCTTTTCAGGTCCACTTCAAGAGTCAGAGAGCAAAAAACCATAGTAATAAAACAGCGCAATAATGTAACAAGCAAGCGATCTCGATTAATGTGAATGAACAAAGGAAATTTTCTAGCATCGTAATATGACCTATAGGGAATGGTTAAAGCCACGTTAGGCTTAATACTTACTTCACTTACAAACACACAAACCCACACAATATATATGTATATACATATACACATTCATATACAGACATACGCACACACACACACACACACACACACATATATAATATATAATATATATATATATATATATATATATATATATATATATATATATTATATATATATGTGTGTATGTGTGTGTGTGTATGTATGTGAGTGGGTGATGTGTGCGCGAGCATCTTATAGATGCACAGTAAACCAAAGCAGCCAACTTAAAATTATGCCGTACTAAATCAAGTGAGGAAAAACGCAGCATTTAAAAGGGAAGAACATTTACAGAACCTTAAGGAGAGAATGCGCATAACAGTTCAGACTCAGACTCAAGAGGCTGATGTGATCGGAAGAGCTCCGGAATTAGCAACACGCGAGACTGGATCTTGTTACGGCCATTCTTGGGCTGGAAACAAGGCTTAATCGCGAGAACACATCAGAGATAGCAACCGAAGCAACGAGCTGGCTGGAAGATGGTTTTACGTTTATGGAGTTATTTTATCCTTTTAACTATTTTGATCTATATGTTAGCTTATTATTATTATTTTTCTTAATAAGTGGGGTCTCTTCTTCCTGTATTCCCTTCTACCGTCTAACTTCTTCCTAATGAGCATCATATTCTTTGGAAGCTTTTTCCATATAAATAGGCTTCATCTTTTGAATAATAATAATAATAATAATAATAATAATAATAATAAAATGCCTTAATTCTGACTGTAAATTGATTGCTATTTTTAACACTGTAAGTGGGACAGAGGATGGCGAGAGATTTTGGTATAAGATATAAACGGAATTGTTACCAACCTTGGGATGACAATTTGTGTTTAAATTTAAATAATTTTTTCTGCTATTAAGGGAGGGTTGGGATGCCGCAAATAATGTGACTGTTATGAAATCAATTTCATTTTTATATGATACATATTAAAAAAAAATCATTCTCTACTGGTGTATAACCAAAAACATTTTGGCATTTGCAACTCACTGCACAATGTATAACTAGTTACTACTATAAGCAGCGAGAATCTATTAAATCTACACAGCAGTTTTAGCTGACAAGAAACCTTTAGTACAACGTTTATATATTCATGGAAGACAGATGTCGAAATTTTACATTTTTTTTTTTACTATATATGATTCAGGGAAGATATTTGAGACATTAATGCGGTGTCAGCATAAAGATTCCGTTACAGAATGAAAATAAAGGATATCTCAGAAAAATAATTCCCCCCAAATTTCAGACAGTATTCAACACGACGCAATATGAAATAATTTCGGGTCAATGGCACTTCCTGTGGAGCAGTAGAAAACTTCACGAGCTCTCCCGATTTGTGAAATTTGTTTAAGATTTTTATTCGGATTCTTATAGAACTAGTATGGCCCTGAGGAAAGCTAAAAATTAGTGGTTGAAAAAGCTGTCGGCATTAGATCTGTGGAGCAAAACAGCTGTGGCTTTTATCTTCGTTCAAAGTTTTACCCTTAAAGATCAGAAGAGATACAGGAAATTGGGAAAGTGTTAAATAGTGTTGTCTTAAAGTGGTAGATGTTGCGTGTGCAATGGCATTCAGTATACATATACAGACACATACAATATGTATATATAATGCATATTATATATTATAATGCATATATACATACGTGTATATATACATATATAGTGTGTAGAATATACATTCCACAATGGATTTATCATTCAATTGGTAGAAGTTATAGAAACACTAGTGAAAGCTATGATGACCTTATGGTTGAAGTAGATGTGGTTAGAGCTTTCCATAGAGTATTGTTGATATTATTATTATTATTATTATTATTATTATTATTATTTATTATGATTATTATTATTATTTTATTATTATTTATTATTATTATTATATTATTATTATTATTTTATTATTATTATTATTATTATACAGAAAAAAAAGTTTATTGGAATATTTGGCGTAGTAAACACACAATGATAAACAAACCTGTTAATCAACTGTTACAGTTTAGTGTAAATACATAAAATCAAACTACCAAGGAAGTTAGAATCCCGGTATCCAGATGGGAAGTATAAAGGGAATATGACATTCATGTTGAATCGGGATGTCATACTTATAAGAGCTTTTGATCGTTGATCCTCTTGTCTGACATTCATGAAATTTAATGAAAAGTTATACATATATTATATATATATATATATTTATATATATAATATATATAGATATATTATATATATATATATATATATATATATATATATATATATATATAAAGGTGATGCCACGGAGGAAAATGAAAAGACGAGAATTGCCAAGATCTTTCGGTCTACACGATCCTTTATTTGATAGGCACAACTGATCATAACAGAGCAAAAACATAGTACAAGTAGGTTTAGTATCCAAACTGACATTACAGGATTAGCATAAGGTCCAGTTCACTCTACAGAAACGAAAAAAAAAAAAAAAACCGCCCGTGGGCAAGATTAGTTTTAAGGCAGCCACCCACACGTGGTCAACGGATGATTTAGTAAGAAAACATTACATTTTGAAAAACAAGGAGGCATATGCGACTTAGTAAAATCCCGAAAAAATAGATTAAGGATTTAGGCACGGTGCCTTGTCAAGGCAAATTTTATTCGAAAAACAATACATTTTGTATTAGTTAACATGAAATTTACAAAAAATTTTCAACAATGAGTGAGAAACGAAAATGGGATATAAATATACCGAGCATGAGAGAGAGAGAGAGAGAGAGAGAGAGAGAGAGAGAGAGAGAGAGAGAGAGAGAGAGAGAGAGAGAGATAATAACTATAAACATGTGGGACTAATCAATTAGTAGTTAATTCATTTATTTTAAAGTCCCTCATAAACATTTTACAAGTACATGGGTCCAAATGGTATAATCCCAGACTAAGATTTAGGTTGTTTTAGTGATTTGTATAATTGCAGATTCCCGTCAATTTCTTGAAACATAATCATTAGACCTAGCAATTACAGAGCTCTCGCCCCAATTTATATAATGAGATTTTTCACTCGGATAAAGAGTGCATTTGAAGTGCATTACCAATATTAAGTATATTTGTTCAGAAGAGGCCTAACCTTGTCATTATTATTTACTTTCATAAAAATCCTTGTATATTACAGAACAAATTTATCTTAGTTTCTTTGATTTTCAACCATACTCTTTGCGTGATGATCGTTGGTATTCTGGGGTGCGCTCAAGTAGAGCGTATTTCTCATATACATAAACAAACTCTGTAGTTTAAAGGATGAAATCCCAAGTCTCTCTTTCACACGATATCAAGACTCTTTATAGAGAATTCTAATTAATCCCTACATTCATTTACAATCTGGATCATTATGACATTTTCTGAGCGGCGATGCGAGCATTTCCAAAGTATCCTTGATACCTTTTCAGAGCACTCGACTTTGGTGGTCTTTTAATTCACCCCTTCGACCAGTTTACAACTCTCGCACCGCCTCCTGCGACACAGAAACTCTGATGTCATTAAATGGAAAAAGAGTTAAAGCTGACTTGTTTCTCGCTATTCTTAGAACTGATGCAAAAGGGTCTCGGTGTCGCAAAGTGCAGAGGCAGGAGATGATTAGACCACTTCTCTTTTGGAGATCAAATATTGCAAAATATAGCTTTTATACTACACGGCGGCCCGCCACCTTCCAACCCCCTCCCGAACCCGACATTCTCTCTCTCTCTCTCTCTCTCTCTCTCTCTCTCTCTCTCTCTCTCTCTCTCTCTCACTGACACAAAATCTTTCTCTTTAAGCTTACCATCCCGGAACGATGCTTGATAATACAATGATAAAAAGAGTGTAAACATCAGGACATGGTAGTATACAGATTTTACGACACATCTAATACACAATTCCAGGCAAGTATAATACAAATTCGTATGGGTAATAATTACAGGGATTCATATATTAATTCCAGGGAATTCATATGGGTATCAATTCCAGACACAAGGAAAAATACCCGATTCTGAAACATCATTTCTCAAAATTCCCGTATCCATTACGTATCATCAAAATCAGTTCAACATTACTTTTTTTATTTATAACAAAAAAACTATTCGAAAAATTCCGTAAGAATTTAGCCTAATACTAAAGCTCCACAAAATTCGCATTCTTTACAATAAAGCAGTGAAAATTACATTTTCGACTACGCGTCCTTTTGCTGCCGCCCAATCTGCAACATCGAGAAATGTCGGACACGAGGATCGACAACCCGAAGCTCTTTATATCACAGACGGGTTGAGCGTGAATGTCATATTCCTTTTAAATTTACAAATGTATCCCCTTTATATTTCCCGTTTGGATACCGGGATTCTATAACTTCCTGTATACAGTGAGCAAATAAAGATACATCGTTCGACAGTTTGATTTTATGTATTTAAACTTAAGGGGCACCGCTGCAAATCAAGTTCTTGCCGGCCTGTGTGACAATTCATTCTAAGATTTTGTTTATCATTCTCTATCTACTGTTTTAACCATATCCCAATAAGCTTTTCTAATGTGTATAATGATTTCAATAACTATGGTAATATACACACTTTCAATATATATATATATATATATATATATATATATATACTATATAGATATATATATATATAATCAGTTATCAACATCTCACTCAAGACCTTGGCCACAATATTCAAACTGAATATTCACAAACAAACAAGTGACAAGCAATCAAGAAAAACCTGAAATTTAAATTTTCTTAAACTAATGAACGCAGTGTACTTTTGGTAGTAAAACATAAAAAAAAAAAAAAAAAAAAAAGCACAAACGTAGCAGTAGCGAAAGTTAAATTACACGTATATGCACAATATTCTACTGCACAACTGTGGCTTAGCATATCCATTTTCTATTGTACTGTACATTAATCACCCATTTTCTATGGTAAGTACACTTGCGTCGTTGCGGGAAGTACATGCAACTCCGAAACCAGTTCCACTTATAGTCTACTTCGTGAATTTTGGTGCCCTCATCAGTTAAAAGGTAACATGTTGAGTGTTCTGCATGCATGCATATATATATATATATATATATATATATATATATATATATATATATATATATATATATAGTTAGTGCATCAAATCAGCATATTTTAATCTTCTTGGAGGTTTGCAGATACACACACACAAACACACACACGCACACGCACACACACACACACACACACACACACACACATATATATATATATATATATATATATATATATATATATATATATATATATATATATATACCTCCAAAAAGATTAAAATATGCGGATCTGACCAACTAACACCATAAAAACATTGAGTTGTTGTTTCCCTTGTTTATTCAATTTCATCCTGTTATTGTAATGGATAAGAAAAAAATCCCATCACCTATTAATGTATCTACAATGATATCTCAAAGGGGGAAGGGTGTCTTTTCGAGTAGTCAGATGACATCGAACCCCTCAGTCCCTAATTTGCATTCTATAAATGTCTCTAGGCTGCTAATGATTATTCAGTTCTAGTTAAAACAGAATTTGTGATGAATGGTAGCACGTGTAAAATGCTCTGTAAGTCTATAGGGGTATTTTTTCTTTATTGTTCTCTTTGTTCAATTGATGGCATACAAATAACGTTTCCGGGAATGAACCAAACAAAAACTTCTTTCAGTTTTCTTTTGAAGATTGAAAAAGAAACCCACAAAATTACTGTCGATAACGTGTTTACTTATAGGTATTTACATTTTATTTTATGTTGAGTAAAATAAAATGTAAATACTTATAAGTAAACACGTTATACACAGTAATTTTGTGGGTTTCTTTTTCAAGTTTCCGGAAATATTATTTATAACCGTTCCACAGGCGATAAATCCTAATAATATGCCCATTTGAAATTATGTTGAATATTCAAAGTTTCACACAATCCTGTACGTTGAAGTGAAAATAATGAAAGCGAGAGTGTTGCACCTAATATCGTTGCCGTAAATCTGGAGTTGGTAGGCATTCTAATTAATGATAAATTCAAACGGGAGAGAAATAACTCACAAACTACCGTTACGAAGAAGTTAGGATCTACAGAAAGCGCTCGCCATTACGAAAAAGATATCTACAAACATTTACTTGGCAATAAGATGCCCATTCCCTACTGTCTCAATGGATGACATTTGTCTTCGAATTGTTAGTATGTTGCTAAGAAGCTGGAATGTACTGATTTTAGAAGTGCTCGGGGTTTATGATACCCCCACATCTCGAGGACAATTTATTAGTTTATTATAAGACTTTATCTAGATTGAGGCTTTATCTAGAATGAACATATTACTTGATTATTATTATCATTCAGAAGATGCACCAGATCTTTCCTACATAGTGACCCCAGCAAAGTTCGGAGGTCCTTATCTAGGACTGTTATTTCTTGGAGGGTCATTACCTGT
This sequence comes from Macrobrachium nipponense, assembly GCF_015104395.2. Lineage (NCBI taxonomy): Eukaryota > Metazoa > Arthropoda > Malacostraca > Decapoda > Palaemonidae > Macrobrachium > Macrobrachium nipponense. The sequence continues at coordinate 102,212,550 of NC_061108.1, forward strand.
AAGATATTTACATTTTTTTTTTTACGGCAATCCACATCGGGCTTTTTACTACACACGCCGCAAAGGTGGATACATACCGGGTTAAAAACTTTGGGGGTCAATATCTACTAAAGATCCGATGAACCAAGCCCACAGGGTTAAAAGGACAGAAGAAGGGTTTAGTTTAACCTACTTAGTCGTTATGTCACAGCGTAATTACCTGAAGTGGAATATCCCAGGACATAAAACTCGGCGGCACCTCCTAAATTCTCTTATCTATTGACAAAATATATAATCATTTTTTTCAATCTTTTCTTTTTAGAAACTTATATACGAGATAAAATGTCCCTCTAGTTGTCTGTAGCGCATCTGGCTATGTCATAGTAATCTCCCAAGTTCAATGACGTTTTCTGTTTAAAAAACACTTTTCCTATCTTCTTCCCAGCATCCAAAATAATTTATATTACCGTTATTTAATTAATTTCTCATTAATTTAATCGTCCATCAATCAGCTCCGTCTCTCTTCTGATATTACTAATTAGCATACCCTCGAAATAGCTTACCCTTTGAAGATGAAATTCTGTTATATTTTCGAGCACAATTCCCTTTCATCTTTTTTCTTTGTTCTCTTCTCTACCCAATATCTTCCCCGTTTTGCTAAAATTATTAGATTCTCAAATGCAACTAATATATGCATCATAATATTCAACACACACATACCAAACACACAGACAATTTATATATATATTATATATATATCTATATATATATATATAGAGATATATATTATATATATATGCATGTGTTTGTGTATATATTATATATATTGCCTATTGAGACTTGCAAGTAAAAAATCACATGCAAAATTGTATAAACATATATAATCTATAAGTGCATATATATGTGTGCATGTATGTATAGTGTACATATATATACATACATGCAAAACACAACATACAGCTTTAAGGTGAATACGAAAGTTTCGAAGTAGGAATGTCGCACTGAAATGAGTTACCTTTGTTTTTCTGACGATAGAAACTTTAAACAGCATGATAATGAAATGTTTATCTAAAGATGGATGCCATAACCTTGTTCGCCAGAGAGAGAGAGAGAGAGAGAGAGAGAGAGAGAGAGAGAGAGAGAGAGAGAGAGATTAGGACGAAGAAAAGGAGATTTAAAGGCTGTTGCTAGCTCTAAAATATTATTCGTCTGTGAGTAATCGTTTATTCATCAAAATTAGTTCGCTTTCAGGGGGACAGTCAAAGGAGTGGCCTCTGAAATATCGTCTTGAATGGGACAGTATGGCTACAATTTTTTCTTTTTTTTTTATTGTTGTATGAAAATTTTTATAGGTTATCATTGTTTAGTAATAATAATAGAAATAATAGCTATTATTAGATTTCCTTATTATTATTACGATCATTATAACAAAAATGTTTATGTTTATGACCATAGTAAATGAAGAAAATGACAAGAATTGAAACCCAAATAAAATTAACAATTGAAATAGCGTCATGTCTTATCTTCTATGAGAATTTTATCGGAGTGGATCTTTCTTGTTTGTCCGCCCCAAGTGGAGGCTGGGTAGTTAGGGGATCGGGAGGGTAGGGGAGACAGGACGGGCAGCATCGGGTTCCAGCGCAGCGCCATGAAACTCATCAGTAGTAATCATTATCAATTTACTCAAAGAACATCAACAAAATTCAATATGCTGAAAATACTCCATTCAGTCTACAAATGATGAACAGAGTTACCCGAAAGAAAATATCCCTGGAAATTTTCTTTCATCTTTGGTAATAACCATTAAAAGAACTTATAAAAAATAAATTAAAAAATAACTAATTACTGAAAAACCTGACATCGTATTTTGACTTTTATTTGCAAGAGAGAGAGAGAGAGAGAGAGCGCAAAGCATTCAGTAAAATTCTGTCTTTCTTGCAAGTTCATAAAGCTGACTGTATTTTGCTTACAAGTGGAAACTCAATGTGTGTTCAACACAATTATTTTTTATTTTTTCAGACGATAAGTAAATATTACCCCCTTCGGAATCTGTCCATAAACAATAGCTCTGAAACTAAATGAGACGAATCTCCATTATAAAATAAATTTTAAAGGGCAAATAAGGATATTTTTGTATTTAAAAAAAATGTTCCTTCTTTCCTTCTTCTTTTTCTATATACAAAAGAAAACCGCTTTGTGTAATAGGCTTCTGAACGGAACAAGAATGAACGTAAAACAAGAAAAGAGGTTGAAGAGACCAGTACAAGAAGAATATACTCACAAGGGCGAACTGCCTCAGGATTTTCACCAGATCAAGATGGCTGAAGTTTCAAGGGACTGATATTACTTTATTCAAAATAGTGTTAGGAGTTTATAGGTCAAAACATAAAAGCCAAAATCAAAAGGGTCATTATTAAAGGATTTTAACAAAGCCAAACATCCCGAAATACTAGAGTATTTCATCTTTGTGAAGGTAAGTATTAGCATAATCTAAGCTTGTGGAAAACTTTGATAATTCATATTTGTTGTCCGTTTAAGCACACCCAGTAATGCTGACTTATCTATTTTTCAAATTGTCCACACTAACAAATGCTATATATAATATATATATATATATATATATATATATATATATATATAGATATATATATATATATGTATACGTAATACATACAAACACCCACATATATAATACAGTATATATATATATATACACTATATACTATATATGTGGAAGTTTGTATGTATTATGTATAATATATAATATATATATTATATATAAATATATAATATATATATATATAAAATAGAAAAGCTATATATATATATATAAATATATATATATATATTATAGTAATCTATAGATGTGTATATATATAATATATATATATATATATATATATATATATATATATATATATATATATATATATATATTCCATCTGAACTTTTTATACCACATTCCATCAAGTCCTTTGTTTATAAAAAACGAAATATCTTAATAAAGAATTTCCTTCTCACTGGCTAGAAATATTTGTCCTTCGAAGATAATCTGGGCTCATCTGTACAGGCCTTTTGAAAACAGAATTTTCTCTTTTGTTTTCTTACCGTTTTTCTTGTGTTAAATTTAATTAAACTTTATTTTTCACTCTCCTTCGAATGAGTCAGTAAAAAGGAAATACAAAGGATAGGCATCCTAACTCATTATCCTATTTTATATGGTTGCCTTTTGTTGGGAAGTTCAACGTGTAAAAAAAAACTTTTTTCTCACATGTACACTTCTTATCTTTCTTTAAATTTAATTATTTGAGAAAGGTTTCCTTTTGTTCTTGTTAGGAACAGTTCACGAGATATACATCTTGCATGAATAGGCTAACATGTAAAAAAAACTATGATTATCTATTGTGCATCACTATATTGTGACTGGAAATAATGAGTTACATAAAAAGCAAAATCTACAGTTATCTACACGAGCAAAGCTGGATTTTTCAAAATACAAAAAGATTCATCATTTTCGAATTTTAAAAATACAGGTTTGGCCGTATACAGGATTTTTACTTATCAAAAACTACGACTATCTTTATCTCGCCGCTTTGAAACGAGTGTGAAAACAATGGTGTGTTGTTTCGATCGCTCCTGTTTACGATCTAAAATCCCGTTTTTCGAATTCTGTCCCAGTTCCTTTTCCATTAAAAGTTAGCTTAATCACCTTCCAAAGGACGTCCACTGACGTCACCTCCTACTATTTTCCCCGTCTATCGCTTTTACCGCCTCCCTCTACCTTCCTTTTCTTCTTGTTTCTTTCTGTCTTTGGAGTCGTTAAGCGCATTTGGCTGTTCGATCCATCGACCCTCAGGATAAAAGTACGGTGGTTTTTTCACCACGATTCCTGCTCCCTAAAAATACTATGGCGAGTCACTAACTTTCGTCTTCTCAAGACATACGTATTTCAATTTACATATGGAATTTACTGGTCATCTTTTAAACAAATACGTATGTAATTGTATGAACCAAAACGCCTTCTTAACTTCTTGAATTTTCACGCTTTTCGGATATGCTTCACACTAAAAAGCTTTAGATCCAGATGCAAGAATAAGAAATAATTCCGCTGCCAGGAGCAGGATTCGAACCCGCATCCAGATTATCAGAACGAGGTCACATTGTCGACCCGACCACGAGCCAGAGCAAAACCAATACTATAAAACAAAATAGTAAAATCAGGATCCACTCATATGAGTGGTTCCTGGGAAATATGGGGTGTTCGAATCCTTTGTTTCATTCTGTGTTCTTTGAGTTCTGTAGTCCTCACTGATTCTGAAGACTGGTTCTTCCCTTGGATGAATGACAAAGAGAATGCAGCTTGATGCGATAAGGACTGACGTAGAGAAGGTAACTTTTCGCTGAATAGCTCTTACAATGACTATAATCGTAGTACTAACAGTGACTATGAGCTCATCCAAATGTGGATCCATCAACAAAGCAAAATCATCGTCACCAAAACACATTTACTTCTTAATTCTGTCTCTTTGTCAATAAATTTACTCAGGAATTTTGTAATAAAAACATAACTTACACTTCTACCATTAATATAGGTGACCATGATGCTGTTATCTTTTATTTGAGAAATAATACCATTCAAATAGCTTTCAGATATAAATAATAATAATAATAATAATAATAATAATAATAATAATAATAATAATAATAATAATAAGAAGAAAGAAAAGAAGAAGAAGAAGAAGAAGAAGAAGAAGGAAAAGAAGACTTTCATCACTCATTTACTCCACCACCTCCATTCATTCAGTCACTCACCAAGAGAGCGAAAGGACAAGATCCCTGATCCCTCCAACAACACAAGGCCAGGGATGCAGAGAGGGAGGGATCTCACCCCCATCCCAAAAACAGCTGACGCCCAGCCCCCAACTTTTGGCTCGGGAATTGTATAACGATATGCCCATGAGCTGACTCAAATAAAAGGCCGTGAAAAGCAAAAAATTGGGGAAAAGGAAAAGATAAGAAATGAACGATGGAAATATTGTAATAAATAAAGAACAAGCGATTACACGCGTGTACCTAACTAGCGCCATTTATTGCTGTTAATGGTAACTACAATTCTGTGAAGAACTTACTCAGAGCAGCCATCGTCTGACTGTTTGACACAAGTTTCAGACTTGAAAAATGTTAGCCATTTTATTTCATAAAATATTGTGTCATAAAATCATAAAATCCAGAGAATTTCCATCCACCCAAAGAAGTTGTCAGGTGCCTGTGAGAGCGACACTGGGCCCGCGGTAGGATGGAATAACTTGTTTTCCGATACTTCGATACCTGCTGGCGGAGACAATAGATTTTGTCATTAGCCCCTTCTTAGGGTTTCAAGCGACCTCTTTCTTAAGCAATATTTTCAAATTAGGGATTTTTATTCACCCTTTCACTTAGCCTAGGGGTGCGTTTAAACTTTAAAGGGAGGATATTGAATATTCTGAAGGGATGTGAGTAAAACAATTGATGTTACGTAACGCTGAAACAAGGCAGGGGGAAGGATAATGAATGGAAAAGGTGACCATTGAAGGCAAAAGAGTTGGTTGTTGCGATACAGAAGATTATAATGATCTGGAAAATGTTATTAAAGGCAGAATTTCAAAATCTGGCAAGAGGGAAAGGATAGGTATGTCATAGATTTGAGTAGTCAACAGGCCACTGATCGCCGCAGGATATAGTGAAATGTCTTGTTATGGATACGGAAGATAAGATTCTAATCAGGAACTTTTTTTAAGTAATATATATCGGCGAAGTAATTCGTTGTAATAAAGGGAGGAATACCTCACTCTCAGCCTATTTACACCAACTTTCCAAGGTGCCATGAAAGTTCCAAAGAATGAATTTTCAGAATACAGTTCCAAGACTCATGAACCGTCCCCATAACGGGTGTGGTGTGTTGTCCAACTCCACAGGCTGTAAGGCAAGGGGTGATGCTAAAATATCTACGTGACTTAACTGATCAGAAAGCCAAAGGATTCAGAAAATGTACCTAAAGAATGATCGGTATTGGAAGAGGATGTCTCCAATGGCCTACCATGCCCAAAGATAGTTTGTAAAGGTTATATGGATAATTGTACGAAGATGAAAGGTTATTATTCAATAATTATTCTTGTTTGTTATCCTTATAATACTGTACTCTTGTGTACAGCTAGTCTGCCACAAGAACAAAACCTATTGAGGCACACACATATTTCATAGTCTAATAAGGTAACAAAAATTAATAGCAACAGAGACGCTTACGGAGTTTTTAATCTTCTGAGCAAAAGAACTTTCACTTATTCAATCGAGTACATTACATTTATGATGTTGAAGACTTTAATTTTATCCCACGAGTTCCCAAACAACTCATGATTTGAGAAATCCATTGGAAGTCATGACCTATCAAAATAATCGTGAGGCTCCTCATCCAGGCGGAGAATCTACTTCAAGTTCTCATACCATTAGGCTCTTGGCACGTCCGATTTCTATGCTGCAAAGAGATTGTTTTCTCTGGGCCTTTACTATGAGTCAGAAAGAAAATGTTCAAGCGTAAAAAAGAACATACTCTGTTGATAGAGAACTTAGCTAATATTGAAAAGAATATAGAGCTTCGATTTCTGGCATGCTGCCCATAAATCGACCTAACTGTGAATGCGTACTATCTTTAGCTGTGTTCAAGAAGAGGGCCTTGGGCGTGGTGCTCTCAACCTCGTCACTACAGATGTCTTGTGAAACAGAAGGCTCTACCCTTCTGCCATAAAACGCTCACGGGAATTAAGGCAATAGAGTGATCTCGTCACTACGGACGGGATGAGAACCTGAAAGCTCTACACTTCCGTCATCGAACCCTCTGAAGGAAGTCAAGTGGTATCGTTAGAGTGAAAAGTTCCAGATAGTCGTGATAGTCATTTCATACCGTTCGAGTGAATAGCTTCTGGGGGTTACAAAATCTTTTTGTTCTGTACTTCGATTAATTCCGATGGCTTACGATCATCATCATCAGTCTTGTAGATTACAGATATTCCCCTCCGGTTACATATATTCTTTTAGAACACTATACGCAAGTATATCGGCACAACTGCAATTCTCTGACAAGTTGAACTGAGATCGTATTTTTAAAAAAGGAGAGAAGTAATTACGACCACACCTGAACAACAAAATACACTCGAACGGACTATTGTGATCTGTTGACGTGGAATAAGTTCGAGAAAAAATCCCCTATCTAGAGTTGACAGAAATATTGGTCTCTTCTCAAGAATACATGCTTATTAAGTCACAAGCCTTTTAGAAACTTTACTTCACTTTCGCGGAGAAAAGATTTCCTTGAGAAACTTTTATATGAGAATAAAATCTTGTCGACTAATGGCGGTATTACATATAATTAATAAATCAAATGTTATCGACAAATCCAAGCCAAAATGAACATTTCCATTTTTTTTCAGCGATCCTTGTACCAGTACTAATTAAAATCATGTAATTATTGGGCTGCAAAATATTTTTGGCCTTGGTACACAGTCCTTTGAACATAACGATTCTCCTGAATATTATTCATATATCAAAGAGAATAATTACCGACGCCTAGACACTTACATGCCATAAAGAAATGGCAAACTATTGCAATTAATGTGAATGTATTTACGTTGTATCCCTCATATCTCATCACAAATCTCTCTGTACTTATTATCAGGCAATTAAGAGATTCTGGTTATTTCTTAGAGCTCTTATTTCTACAACAACCCTCTGAGCTGACTTACAGCTCTCCTAGGGCTGGCCCACAGGATCAGATATTTCCAAGTGGTTAGGAACAAACTGGTTACCTAGCAACGGGACCTACAGCTTGTTGTGGGATCCGAACCACATTATATCGATAAATTAATTTCTAATCACCAGGAACAAATTCCTCTGATTCCATGTTATTAGAGCGGATAATCGAACTTGAGTCTACTGAATCGTTAGGCGAGCACGTAAACCACTTGTCCAACGAGGAACTTCAGTGATTTAAAACTCACATTTTTTAATTAATGATTTTTCTTCCGGATTTTGAAACTGGTACTTTTATTCTTCTTCTGTGAAAGGAACCTATGGGAACTTAGTGATTACATTATCATTTCTACTGTTAATAACAAAGCTCACGCAAAATAACTATCATTAAAAATCGTTTAACTAAAAATTTCCTGTTTAGCAGCAAACTTAAAAAAACTTTCCATAGTTCAATATCATAGTTGCTTTTATAACGTACAAAATTTTACTGTTATACCTGAGCATCACGATTTTCCCGATTCAATTATATTCTGTTCTTAAGAAATTTCATATTGGTCGAATAAACACACTAAGGGATACCGTTTCTACCTCTTGAGCATAAGAAGAAATAGTTAATTAAAAAGTCGTCCTAAAAAAAAAAAAATGCCACGTGTAAGGCATTACATGTTTCCAGCCTTGGTGGATAAGACAGATGACTTTTAATTAATGCTCTATCAGAAATACGGAAAAACAAAATATCACAGAAATGCTAAACTTTTTTAGTCACGACAGTCTCGACTATAATTGTTTTTATCAGACAGCGACAAGTCTCAGGTCTAGTCAGTTTTCTTTAGTAATCTTGGCTTTGTGATGGTTAGATTATGTAACGCGTGCGTTCGTGTGTGTGTGTGTGTAGAGAGAGAGAGAGAGAGAGAGAGAGAGAGAGAGAGAGAGAGAGAGAGCTCATTACACGTATTCCTCAGGCATTGCCAAAGAGAAAGGTCACAGATCAGATCTCTCTCTCTCTCTCTCTCTCTCTCTCATTCTCTGTATCAAATTACATAACTATTTAGACTTTCTTTTATGTATAAAAAGATACTTCTGGATAGAGTAGAAATATTAGCAGCCGTATAATACAGATATAGCGCTCTAACTTCAATAATGTAAAAGAAAAATAAATCATAATAAAAACTCCCATTCATTTTAAAGAGAATGGTGGTTTTTAGCATTATGTTTGAATAAAGGAAAACTGTCGGTAGTGAAATTTTAATTTACAGTCATGATCTATACCAGATAAGATGATTAATTTTGCGGTAAAAATAGAGGAAACGAACTTTTTTTCCCCCTTCAGTTCCCACTCCACGAAATATACATATCATTATTAGCGTTTAAAATTTTTCGACAGAATAAATCTCACTCTGATGTTTTTAATATCCTTTGTTTTCTATTATTGTTGAGCAAAATAGGCAAGTATCTCGGTTACTTAAACGCATCTGAAAGAAATGAACTATTTTCAACATTTCTGATAAATAATGCATCCGAGTCATTAACATTATATATTATTATCTTTTCCATTTATCAATCTAACCGCCACCCCAGCCTCCCCAACCAAACGATCACTGGAGACACGTTGTATTGGTCCTCCAAGAACTAGGTCACAAGAATTTAATTCCGTAAAGTAAATATTTTCAGAGGCTCTCCTGAACAACTTTGCCGTATTTAAACCCCTACAGGGCAAATCAGCTCAATTCTACTGGACTGAAGGAGACTATTCAATTTGTCTCAATTGGATATACAGTCTCTCATTGGGAAATGCATTGAGGTAAGACTACTAACATTTATAGTGCAGAGGTGTGAATCTGCAAGGTTAATGACCCTTTTTTTTAATAAAGCTATCCATAAAGAGGCGCTCTTAACCGGCTTACTCTTGCTAGATAAAAAAAATATCGAAGCAGCAGTCTTGCTGATAATATTCAAGATAAAATGTTAAACGCATATTATCACTATTTTCCCAGGCGGGTCTCTCTCTCTCTCTCTCTCTCTCTCTCTCTCTCTCTCTCTCTCGCCTTTTTTCACTTACATCTAAATCTTCTTACTCCTCTATCTCTACATCTCTTCTCTCTCTCTCTCTCTCTGTAAACAGTAAGAAAGTTGTTTGTTCTACGCCAGAACTCGCTATATTATTCAGACTAAAACGCGTTTACGACTTATTTACCTACATCCCTTTCTAAATGGTTTTATTTAAACCTAACACTATCCCCAATGTTTACTCTAACAATACTGGTTAAAAGTAAGCGAATAGTTTGTCGTTACTTCTGGTTCTGGTGTTTAATTCAATTCAATAAATTCTGAAACATTTCAGTTATTTTCAATTTTAAGGAATCTACTCGTATTAAAAGTGTCTTTCAGTAAGTGTATTCGGTCTACAAAATGGTAAAACGTATGCGCTCTGTTATGGTTACATATATTCGAAATCAAACTTTATGATACTTCCCCAACAAAAAATGAAAGAAAGACAGTGGCCAGGTTTTTTTTTTTTTTTTTTTTTTAACTACAGGAAAAACAATGTATTTAAGGCTGTACCATGTCTTTTCTCTCGTGTTTTTTGTTTAACGCCTGCTTTCTAACACACACACCCTCACATACAGAACCTCGACAGTCATTGATTTCTCCAGTTTACCTCTTATTGTGTAGAATTCTTACATATGCTTTCGCGCAGCCAACGGACTTGCATATGTTTTCCTAAATTAAAGTAGTGTAATTTAGCGCTGCTCTTCGTAGGTGCGGAGAAATAAACAGAAATCCAAAGCCATTTATCCAATCCTTCATCTCTGAAAAACTTTAACTTTTATTTCTTCCTTTTTTTGCGAATCAAATGATTAACATGCATTCACTACTGATTAGCAACAACTCGGTTACTTGGCAAAAAAATCATCTTTAATTTATCAATTCGTCTAAATTTTGGGAGACTGATGACCTATTAAATTGTAAATCTTTTCCTGAATAGCCTGATATTCATCTGAATTACACAGTTTCTGTGTTATTATAGTACTATGTATGCTTCTACATGTTTACTACTTTATGACAATATATACAGAATATCTAGTTTGTGCTGCGTATGAAATTCTCTGATGATTTGCTCCCGCTCCCAAATACACATTCTCTCTCTCTCTCTCTCTCTCTCTCTCTCTCTCTCTCTCTCTCTCTCTCTCTCTCTTTTCTCCTACTTCTTCTTCTTCTTCTTCTTCTTCTCTGCCAGGTATTAATGATTCAGGTAAACAACATCTCCTCCTCCTCCAGGTATTAAAGATCTGTGTAAGCAACATTTTCTCCTACTCCTCCGCCAGGTATTAATGATTCAGGTAAACATCTCCTCCTCCTCCTCCAGGTATTAATGATCTAATAAAACAACATTCTCCTCCTCCTCCTCCGCCAGGTATTAATGATTCAGGTAAACATCTCCTCCTCCTCCTCCTCCTCCAGGTATTAATGATCTATTAAAACAACATTCTCCTCCTCCTCCAGCAGGTATTAATGATTCAGGTAAACAACATCTTAAAGTACATTCCCCTAAACCATAAAAAAACAACAAATGTTTAATGGAATAAAACATTAAAGCTCACCTCGCCGTTCTATCGGCTTTGGTATCTCGAGCAAGACTTAAAAGATTTATTCTTGGCTTTGCAGTTGATTACTGAAATTGTGTTTTATAGGCCGTCGGAAAATGGCCCAGGGAAAGGAATTTGAATAATGATGGTATTTTCTCCTCTCTTTTGTTTCATGTTTTGTTTGGGATTTTTTAGTATATTTGAGGGTCGATGTGAAAAAGATTCTTCTGCAATATGTTGTAACATATCCTGCAAGCTGGTAAACTTGTAATGAGCAAGGGAAGGTGCTGTCAAGTTTCATTTTATCATTGTAATTTATTTATCATTAAGGAGTTACCTCTATAGAGATAAAATGTGAAACAACTATGATGTCATAAGGCAGGACAACTCAAGTAACAATCCTCAGTTAACAGCAGCATGTCTATGTTGAATATAAATGATAACATTTTTACAAGAACCTGATTTGTGACTCTGAATCCACACTGGTGTGTCACTGGGATATTGGTAAAGAGGGAGAGGAAGAATACAAATCAATATTTTGCAAGATGGTAAACTTCTTTCAAACTTTTCTAACGAAGAGCTTGGATAGCTTGGATGGACAGATAAATAGAGATAAGAACTGGATATGAAGAGTTGGTTACACAAATAAACCTTTAACACACAATCTCACATATACTTCTGTGACTGTGACTGATAGTGACAGAAATGATCTTCCTATTGGTGTTTACTATAAGTCACCGAGAGAAAAGGATACACATATTAGGTGAGACTATAATACACAAAACAAACACCAATGAACTAGAGACAACTGCCATAAATAATGGTGCTAGAATAGAAAGATACCGAAATAAGGTTATGAATGTAAGATATTTGCTCTAAATAAGGGAAATCTTGTATTTCATTTGTGGAGCAAGAGTTTGGATTTCGCAAGAAGCAAACGTATGACTATATACTTGATATAAGTTCTGGACACACTCGATATGAAATTTTAAATATCTTTTCTCCTGAGCTTCTTCTGCACCCTAAAATCAAGAACACCATTACAATTGGTGCATATGTATGTATGTATGTATGATTAAAGACACTCTTGCCGATCCAAAAGACAGATAATAAGCGAAGGTTAAGGTTGGACAGAAGTCCTTCAAGTTTCAAGAAACAAAACGTTAATGAAATTTGTAGTGAACTGTAACACTCTAGTGGAAGAGGCAATGGGTCGAAATGAGGCCTGCAGTCCAATAAAGCGGCTGACGAGCAGGAGAACAGAAAGCGAAGCGATCGTGAAACGAAACGACCTGCATCAGGAAATGAGTTGTAGGTTCATCTCGCGGAAGACGCTTCCAGTTCGCGTCATCGAACACCAAAGAGCATTAAGCCGCAGCATCAGCCAAACAAGTCTTCGCTTCAGAGGAGGCCTGGAATCGGCAATACTGCAGCGGGGAATGCATATCAATGCCGTCATTAGGCAATATATGCAACACCAGTTCCCGAAATCGCCAAGCAAACGCGGAGACAAAGCCAATAGCCAGGAGCAGAGACACTGGTAGCGCTCGCGCGCGCAAACACAAACACGATTCCGGACCACCTCCGGAATCGTCCCTCTCCCGAGACGTTATTCATGTTTCTCGTTTGGAATTTAACTGTCGAGACTTGGGAAATTACATATTGTGCACGAATAAAGCATAAAAACGTCTAGCTATACTAAACTATGAACAGTAATATATATAATGGTCGCTTTCGTCACGATTTATATCTCAGAAACATTTCAAAAAAGCTATTTATTAAAAAGTTTAATAATACTAATCACGAACTGACATTTCGCAATATATATGGTTTTAATAATTACCTTCCGATATTTCATGAAAAGTTACAAATTTGACTTAATGGAAAAATCACGTTACGTTCTTTTCCTGCAATGAGTTTCCGCAATTTTTCCAGTTCGAATGGATTTCTAGTGAACAAACAACTTTGCATTATAAATCTCTCAAGCAAATAAACACATAAAATTTACTACATTAAAATGTACGTATACACAATGGTACAAACACAGTCACGTCCAGATCTAGACTGACGCACACATAATACACACACATGTATATACACACATACATACATGTATATATTTGCGCATACATACATATATATGTATGTGCATCATTATGCAGTACGAGCAAACACATTGCTTCTTGTTCACAATATCTGTTGACAAAATTACAGATATAGAAGGTTAATCTAATTCCTCCTCCTTTTAGCTTCTTTTCCGACAGGTCACTTCACCCCTCCTTATCGCTTATCGTCGTCCGAAAAAACGAAGTCAAGAGTGATTACAGGCCATTAATTAAGTGATCAAATTACTCTTCCTCTTTGATATGGCTTTTATTTCTGAAAAAGTGACAGTCACTGCAAGTACTTAAACTTTAAAGTTAGTGAAGGCTCAGAGCAGAGAAAAAAAAGTACTGTTTTCTTTTTCTTGTTGGATATTTAGATGCAAAAACTCATAAATTAGCGCAACTGAGACGTAGGTCAGGACTGAACCACCTGCGAAGATGAGCCGAAGGCTCTATGAAAAAGTTGAACTATCGCTTTCTTTAGCATTACACCCGGCCTTCGGCCAGCACTGGCTCTTGCTCTTAGGAAGCCTGTAAGAGCGGCAAAAGTGCAACGGAGAAGGAAGCCTGTTTTGGACCTCAGAGCTCTGCCAATTTGGAGATGTACAGATTTGTTCACCCCGAGAAGAGTTCCACAACAAAATGTCTTTCTGAAGGCAATCTTTAAGAAAAATGTACAAATGATTAAATTAAGTTTTGCTATACTAACAGCAAGAAGTTTGGGTAACATTCACTTGATCATTAAAAAGAGGTAAAATTCTTAAGCACTTATTCCTGATGTGAATGGTGTATTCAGCTGACAACTGTCTCTGGCAATCATAAAGGAGAGGGTTTATCACGATCATGTCAAAATTATATTTTCATAACTATGACAAGCGACCAACATTTCAGAACGATGTTGACAAGATCTTCAGTATTAAATGAAAGATACAGATGTAAGGAAAATAAATAAAAATAAACTAAATGACAAAATAAGAGGAAGGTTATTCACTTATAAATATCAAATAAAAGGCAGAGTGAGAATAACCAAAACTGCTTAATAACAACAGAATAACAAAGATTATAAATATAGGTATTGTGATAATATATTTTAAAGTAATTCAGATGATAAATATAGGTATTGTGATAATATATTTTAAAGTAATTCAGATGATAAATATAGGTATTGTGATGATATATTTTAAAGTAATTCACTCTGATTTTAATCTCAATAAATTTTCAAACGATCTCATAAAATAATCAATGCCAAGATTTCATAAGTAAGCGACAATCGTATAAAAATTATAAGTGTCAGTACAAATCCTGCGTCATATCATGTTTCGAATATCTCATTTTGATCAAAATAAAGGTTTAAGGCACAATAGTTTGGATAATAATGTAAAGACTAATAGGAGAGTATAATACTGAAATGGACAATATAAGGCACAATAGTTTGGATAATAATGTAAAGACTAAATAGGAAGAAAGTATAATACTGACAAATGGACCAATATAAAGGCCCCACAATGTTTGGATAAATAACTGGGGTAAAGACTAATAGGAGAGTATAATACTGAAATGGACAATAATAAAATATGGTAATAATCATTATCCAAATAACAAATTTAATTAATAAAAGGAAGCTGATTACTTGTTTCAATTGCATTCAACTTTGACAGCTAGATATTCATGGCAATAGAAAGTATATTGACAGAGGCCCTACCGTACTACCATCCAACAATAACATACTGTTCCAGTCATTTTCTGGATGCTCACAAAAGCACCCATCGCGCAGACCCAGCACATGACATAATCAGGATCGGGACGCGAAATAGATTCATTACTTTGAATGACTTCCGCTATATTCCAAGGGAGGAATTATTTTAGCTCTCTAACGTTGATATCGAAAACGATCGCAAAATGATCACAGCCGGTATCCATTTCGTCGTTGATGGGTTTGGGATAATGGTGACAGAGGAAGCAGCGTAATGCCTTGTGCTTCCTGGTCTCATATAAAATAACATAGAAAATGTCTGATCCCAAAACATAAAAGTTTTACTATGGTTTCCGGGATGCGACTTCCCGAGATGTATACTGGTATTGCACTAGCCCCGGCTTTTTTGTCATGCCAGCTAGGTTAGGTTAGGTTAGGTTAGGTTAGGTTGGGTTAGATTAGACTGGATTACTTTAATAGGTTGCTAATAAACGGAGCGTGGGAAAGATATTGAGAATGTTTTCAAGAAGATTCTACGGTAAGTTTTTAAGATATGGCGTCCCGCTTTTCAGACGTCTTCTGCGCAGGTAGTCTACACATCGTGCAGTACAAATACCTAACTAAAGTTTAATACGTAGGACGACAAAGTTAAGTGGGGACAGAGGAAGGGCAAACTGAAAAAAAGAGAAAACAGCGATGCATCTTAAGCTTCATGATGCGTTTACATCAGCAACTACTGCAGTAAAAGATAATTTGACGAAATTCTTCCCTTCCGAGCAAGTTAAAAAAAAATGCTTTATAGCCGGAAGTCATAATACCTGGGAAGGTGATGATATCGACAAACCAATAACCTTACGATGTTTGAATCTCAAGGTTTATAAGTATTCAAGAGAAGAGTGGAAATTACCTTTTCCTTCTCCATCCATTTTGGGGGTTCAGTAAACTAGCTGTAGACTTTGGAATACACAAGAACAGAGTGACCAAGATGGAAACTGAAATATGGCGTCCAATTCCCGAGGAGTTGTACTTCAGTATTGTTCCAGGCCACGTTCCGTTCAATATTTCGTAACATGATAGAGTAGAATGTCTATCGTGGTGAGTCCTGACCATTATATATGAGACGTTCAGCACGGGGTCGAACGGAGTCTGACCAATGATTAAGTAACTGGAGCTGTGACTTTCCAAAAAGGTTAATTCTATATATATATATATATATATATATATATATATATATATATATATATAATATATATATATATATATATATATATATATATATATATATATATATATAATTTTGCAAAGTGACAAAAAAGATACAAGAACTGGGTGAGAAACGTAAAAATATATGCGACAAAAATAATTGCGAACATAAAATGATATGATATATATATATATATATATATATATATATATATATATATATATATATATATATATTATATCATTTTATGTTCGCAATTATTTTTGTCGCATATATTTTTACGTTTCTCACCCAGTTCTTGTATCTTTTTTGTCACTTTGCAAAATTTCGTCTTCATCAAAGCGTTTCCGATCATTCAACGGAGAGAGAGAGAGAGAGAGAGAGAGAGAGAGAGTAGAGAGGGAGAGAGAGAGAGAGAGAGAGAGAATTTTACCTCTACCAGCGCTAGCCATCTTAAAATGTGGTCAAAAGGCTGCTCGATAAATTAAGGAAGAATGCATAGAATTCCGTTTGAAATTAATCAACGAAGTAACGGAGTTTCTGATAGAACTTGAAAAAATTAATGTTTACATTTGTTTGTGTACGTAGCTCTTGCAAAGTGACCAGCAGATACGCAGATATATATATATATATATATATATATATATATATATATAATAGATATATATAGTATGTATATATATATGCGTGTGTGTGTATGTGTGTGTATGTGCGTGTGTGTTTGTGTGTATTTATGCATGTATATGTAATTATACATACGTACATACACACACACACACACACACACATATATATATATATATATACTATATATATATATATATCACATATATATATATAATATATATATATATATATATATATATATATATATATATATATATATGTAGTACATATATATTGTATATATGATATATAATATATATATATATATAGATATATATATATATATATATATAGATTATATATTATAATATATATAATTATATATATAATTTACAAATAAAATCCTTCGTTTTTTTTAGACCTGCGTCATTTTAAAAACTTAAATACCTGTTTAAAAAGTATACTTTATTTGTTTTTTCTTTTATTGTTTTACTGACCGTAAAAGAAGATTAATTTTATTTATATCCGTTATTTTATTTGTTACAAAATATCATCATTAATTCATAAGTGAAAGAAATGGACACCAAATAGATAATGTCTATTTTACCCTCAACACTTAATATAACAATTACTGATTAAAAAGTAAATCCCAATTAATCTCTCGATCAACAACACCATGTAACCCCGAATACCTAAACTAAATCCTTCATCATCCCTTTGACCTTCGTATACCGAAATTCTGACTTTCTCATATTAAATATAAAATAATAATAATAATAATTAATAATAATAATAATAATAATAATAATAATAAAATAATAATAATAATAATAATAATAATAATAATTAGGTAGAAGGCCCTCTTTTGAGCACACATAGTTGAAAGAGATAGCTGTAATGGTTGCATTCAACTTATATACTTTTTTTACCTTTCTAATAATTCCTTTTTCTTGTGTTACTGCTTTCTTCCATTAACTGGCCGGCGTTCGCCACTGTTTGGAGAGTCAAATAATTATGAACTGGGTTAATAAATGATGCTGATAATCGGAGAAGACATGAATTTAAAATGTTCACTTGCAGTAATTTGGCCAGGTATTTTTTCGAATTTGCATTCTGCACACATCAAATAAGATGTGTTATTTCTTCCTCCGCAAATCTAAACAAATAAATAACTAGTTTCATTAAATCAATAGAAACAACAAAACCTTCATTTGCAGTTATATTCATACCAGAGAACCTAATAATTCACATCCCGGTGTCTGCAGTGACGTTGACATGGCAGATTTGACGAATTCCAATGTGGAACTTATGGTCTTGCACGCAAGGCAGGCAATGTATGCATGGAAGTCAAGAACCCATGAAACAAGAAGTGAAATGTGCATTTCAATTTATATGCAGACGTTACTGAAGTTCTGATTTCTCCTCTGTGCGCTGGTTCGTTCCCACGAAAGGACGAAATTATTATCAACTAAAAAAATTCCCCTTCAGTTAACATACATGAAAAACTGTAGATCAATTCCGAGGTAGAGCCAATTAGATATTAAAGGACATTTGTAGTTTAATGCATACATAAGAATCACGGTGATGTGATAAAAATGTATGTATGTATGTATGTATGTATGTATGTAGTATATATGTATATTATATAATATATAATAGATAAAAATTTATGTATGTATGTATGTATGTATGTATGTATGTATATATGTATATATATATATATATATATATATATATATGTATATATGTATATATTATATATATATATATATATATATATATAATATATATATATATATATACACATATAGTAGGCCGGGTGGAAACATCGGGGAATTCTACTGCCACCTCATAATGTTGTCACTGAGCCACGCAATGTGTGCGCACGCGCGCGTGTGCACGAGTAATAACATACTTTATTTGGACTATGCACTGCACTGTAAATAATCTTAAATACGAAACGAAATGTATGTATGCATGTATGGTGTTTTTACGTTGCATGGAACCAGTGGTTATTCAGCAACGGGACCAACGGCTTTACGTGACTTCCGAACCACGTCGAGAGTGATACAAAACGATATGGGAGCATTTCTGATAAGAGGAAATTAAAAAAATAAACTTAAATATCCCAAACTTGCCGTTTCGCAAACTACTTTCAACAAACATAAACAGGTCTTAGGCTATTAAGACAATTGATGTCGTTGGGGATGGAGAAAATTACACGGATACTCTTCAACCCGTTATTTACTGCTTCTCTCTGACGAAGACAGTGGTATCTTTCGTAACGGCTAAGCGTCGCTTGTGATTATGTATGATGACTTGAAATTCTGACGAGATTTGTGGCAGTTTTCGTGTCATGTGTACCGTGGGAATCAGTTCTGACGGGACGTGAAACTTCCTTTCTTGTTCTCTCCACGACCTTCCAAAAGCTAAATCAACACTATTCGTCTTTTCTTGCCTAGTTGACTGATTCTTATGACATAACTGCAACTTCTACATAACATTTTTCTTTTTATTATCGTCAACAGTTTAGTTATAATCGAAGACTAAAATCAGTTTACGGAGTGAAATATTTATTCATCACGGCTTGGACCTTCTAAGCTAAAATAGATTAGAATATGGAATTTAGACCAAAGGCCAAGTGCTGGTACCTCTGAGGTCACTCACCGTTGAGGACCTTCAAATATAACTTGGGTCAATAATGCTACTCAGTCAAGAATATAATATGCAATTCCAGCTCTCTGGTTTTCGAGGAAAATTACCATTTCAACAAAATTATACATAGGATATCTTTACTTTTGGATGAAAATATGTTTGCTGTTTTACTTCCCAATTCAGCAAATTAGCAAGTTTCACTCTATAAAAGCAAATAACGTATTAAAGACATACACATATGTTTCCAAAAACGATGCAGCAAATTTACTCAGCCGTTTCATCCGCTTTTACAAACAAATACTTTTATCAACAAAGATGAAATGACTGCAAGTAAACAAGCACAGTACTATATTCACATTTGTATAAAAACACAACGTCATCCAGATGGGCTCTGTTTATGTTGCACTCAGAGGAATGGCAGCCCTGTTCATAACAACCATTATTGATTGAATACGTCATTACCTAAGTGATCTTAATTACATTAACTTGTTTTTGATCTACATAAATAGGATGAAAACCTTCTTGCAATCCTGGAACTCATTCATTTATTCTTGATAGTCACGTGGTGCAATTTCCTTAGATACTGCCTCAGCTGTGTAGGCTTAAACGAGACAAAAAATTTAATTCTCTCTCTCTCTCTCTCTCATCGTAAGTGTTTTCGCGCAGGTGCGGAAGCTAAAGGAGTTTGACCTCCTATAAAGTTTCGCATATAGTAATTTTATCAATTCCCCGTTATACGCGGTATTTAGTTTTTTATGTGGATTTGTTCGATTCTGCGTTAAAATATACGGAAAATACATAAGAATTTCGGCATGAAAAACTGTGTATCCGAAACTCATTCTTCGACGTTGACTTCGGCGACCTAGCTATTTACTATTGGATTCATGAACACATTTTTTCAGTCTCGATTAACTCGATAGCATCTTAACCCACATAACATATATTTAGTTTAAATAAGCGTTCACCCGGATCACCAAGTACTTATG
>NC_061108.1:102235646-102260646 GCF_015104395.2 Macrobrachium nipponense
TCGTCGCTTCATTCATTTGATGGTTGATTAACAAGTTACTTGGAATTTTGATACAGTCAAAATGGGTGTTTGTTAAAAGAATTATAATATTTTCACCGCTCTCCTTGGTGTAAAATTACAAACTGGCAAATGCCATGGGATTTTAAGCCTCAACCACTATTGCAAAAATTCGGAGAGGAAATGAAATATAAAGTACAGAGGCTTCGAATGTGTGGATGTGGTACAGAAAAAAAAATAAAAACTAACCTTTTTTTTTTCCTTTAGAAATAAAAACTGACCTTTTTTTTCTTTAGTAAGACAATAGTCAATTCAGTGTCAAGTAGACATGGGGAAGGGTCAAAGAATACAAATGAATGGCTCCTGGTTCAGTGGATACGACTGAGTTTAGCAAGAGAAAAAACGTTTTGGCTGTAAGAGCTTATGGGCCAGGAATATAGACTAACGAAAGGGGAGATTTTAGGATAGTAGTGCTAGATGACTTAAATGGTAGGTATGGAGTTTTGGAAGAATCAGTAAATGGACAGTGTAGATCATGTGCTAATATATATAAGACACAGTAGTCTAAATTGATCATGGGAAAAAACAAAGTAAAAAATGCGCCGTAGTTTCTTCAACGCAACATTTTTCTGTAAAGCGTGTAATGGTGGGCACAATAATTTTCAGTGTCGAAAACGATGACAATGGTTGCAGGTCCACAATAATATCGTATGTGAGTATAAAGTCTTTAATGGATAATAAAAGCTTTCGAACCTTGTACTAGGTTCATCTCCAGTCAAGTGAACATTATGACTATAAAAATCCGCCGAAGCAAACTTCTGAACAGGACAATTCCACAACGAGGAACGCAAATGCAGGAAGCGCTCAACAGCCCAACTAGGTAATTCCGTTGTTGATGTTCGAATTCCTGTTTGCTATTCTGCTGGAACGTCTTGTGGGCTGGAACGTATGGAACGCTTCCTTCATTTGCGTTCGTCTTCGTGGAATTGTCCTGTTCAGAAGTTTACTTCGACGGATTTTTATAGTCATAATGTTCACTTGACTGGAGATGAACCTAGTACAAGGTTCGAAAGCTTTTATTATCCATTAAAGACTTTATACTCACATGCGATATTATTGTGGACCAGCAACCAAAGCGTGCAATGCTGTATGAAACTCCCAGCCACGGCCCATAAAACTTTCAGCCCCGGCCCGGTGGTGGCCGGTGTTGTTGGCTAGACTCACGATCATAGTCAACTTTTACCTCCAATTGGATAAAAACTACTGAGGCCATAGGGCAGAAATTTGGTATGTTTGATGATTGGAGGGTGGATGATCAACGTTCTAATTTGCAGCCCTCTAGCATCAGTAGTTTTATGACCTGAAGGCGGACAACAAAACTGCGGACGGACAGACAAATAGCCATCTCAATAACTTTCTTTTACAGAAAACTAAAAATGTCAAAACGTAGGTGAACCTGAGAAAGCGTTTTGCAGAGAAAGAGAAGAGAATGTAAAGAGAATGTTTAAAGAAGAGCAGTATCTTGAAATACAATACGCATATAAGTATTATATAATTTGTCTATAGCGAAAGCAGTCCATTGTTGGAGTGAGTATTTTGAAAATTTAGCACAAATTTGAGAATGGTTGTGGAAGTGACCGTTGACGCTTAAGTAGGGCAGTTAGGAGGACGACGATAAATGGGCACCGGGAAGTAAATGTGTCACCTGGAAGTGGTGTGACTACAATCCGGACGCTACATTATGAAGGTGAAAGAACATTAGACGTGGGTGTGATGTTGTAGGAAAAGAAAATGCGTCGTGAATGGAAGGTGGAATGTCCGATGTTTGCCTATTGAGGATAGTGAAAGGGAACCGCGAACCTAATAAAATAAATAAGTGGAAAATATTGTGAACAGTTTCTTCATACAAGTATTTGGGAGTAAACGTAATAGATGACGGCATGACGAGATAAAGGGCGACTCCCTTAATAAGTGAAGAGGGAAACTAATGTGTTCATACAAACGATCTGGTAGAGACGAGGCGCGTCTATGTAGGAAGTACACTCTCCTTAATAAGTGAAGTTACATATTGAATGTAAATTCCGAGGAAACGGCAAGACCTGTTTAAATTAATTGAGAGACCATTTTATGGTGAAGAAGAAGAGTTACAAGGATGGTAAAAATAGTAGGCTGGATGTCCCGATGGACCAGAGTTCTAGATGGTGTGGTCATGTGAAAAGAATGGAAGAAGGGAGGTTGGTGAACAGATTCTATAGTGAGGAAGAGTTGAGAGGAAGGGAAAAAAAATCTTGGATAAATTAAGAGGATTATGTACTGAATAAGAGAGTCGGAATATCGGGAGGAGGAGGAGGAGGAGGAGGTCAATATCACCGTCTAAAAAAGTATCCAACGAGCTGCTGACGAACCCATCATGTACCTCTCTGAAACCGCCACTGTTAGGGGAAACGACCTTGTTATTAAATACAATGATAACCTAGTTAATAATTTGATTGGTACTCGCAGCTGGCAGTACTACTGACTGCCGCCGATGGCAATGAGTCACTGTGATGTCCAGGAGTTACTGACGTCAGTATGTAATCCAGTTTTCCTTCCCATACACTGATCCACTTTACTGAACGATGAAATTCACCATCGAACTAAGCCTAAACATTCTAAGAAGAGATTTGTAAAATAAGAATAACTTTTCCTCATTTGTTTAAGCAACTGTGGTAAATTCCTCCTTAGTTTTTACACTAAAAAATTACCTAGGATCTGAGATCTCATAGTTATGTCGATAGAAAACTTGATAAAATCTTATACCCCATAAGACTTTATAAAACAGATTTTCAAAGATATGTATCATAAAACAACAAATAATTCCTTCTTTTCCTTTCCTCATCCAATTCAGCTAACGAAGTCGAATAACCCACATGAACAGGAAATCACTGCTCTTTATTATTAGCATTATATATGAAGCAATTCAAATTTAGAACCTCGGAGGGTTCCGTGAGAGAAGGTGGCCTCAACTGACGGGTGAATTTTGAAGCAAGTCAAAGGCAACGGGGAGACCAAATGGAAAGATTGAAAAGTAAAGGATGAAAAGCAATGGTTATGGATTTAAGGACAAGAGGAAAGGTCCCGAGCACGACGATCAAAGGCGAGCCGCACAAGGAAGGCAATCTGCAGGCGGACCCACCGCCCCCCCGCCTTAACCGCCCAACAACACATATACACCCAGCCTCTCTTCTCCCCTCCCCCGGGATCTAGTGGGGGAAGTCGTTGCTCTAACGAGGCTGCTTCTTCTCCTGGCGGACGATGCCCTTGAAACAAATGAAAGCTGACACTAGATTACACGCTCACGTCTCTGTGAGCGACAAAAAACCAGTTTTCTTCTACGCCGTCTTTGAATTAGATGTTATAGATACAGTAACGTAATGAGAAACCTTGGATTCCAGCGTCGTATTTCTTATACGGTTCCTCCAGATGTTCAGGACCTCTAAACAACTTTTTTTTTCTATTTAAGATGAAGTTCCCATGTCTTCTTTCTTAATTGAAGTTTAGGATGATTAGATTCGACAAGGCTCGTCTGAATTCCTTTCATTTTTAAAATGAATTCCTAACGTAGTAACTTCGAGCGACAGCGAACGAATTTGATTAGAAGCAAAACAATTTCTATAAAATATTGACTCCCGATGCGTCCTCTTTTCATTTCACGTTATGCAGATCGTGTTACCGTCGTGCTGCAAAAGTCTATTATTTATAAATTGCTACACTTTGAATATCCGTAGTATTGGAATGCCATCAAAGGCTTTATTTTGTCCAACGCATATTTCATCATTAAGAGTATTAAATTGAAGCAATGGCAGGTATTACTCAATCAACAACGCTTAACTGGCTGGAAATGTGAGATTTATTTAAATGTTACGGAAGTGTTGATATGATGAACAGCTGTCTTTAAATTGAAACGCGGTGTAGATGAAGAGATAATATACTGTAAATATATTACATCAGAGCAACTGTCAAAAAACCAAAGGTTTGTTTTCTTAGTAACTTCTTTTAATGAGTACGTCATAATTATGAGAAACATATCGACTCAAAAAAGAAAAAAAAAATGTGAAAAAAAAAATGTTTTGAAACACAACAACACAAATGACTGGGATAACAGTAACATGGAAATGACTACATAACTACACACAAAAATGGTGGCTTGTAAATTGTAAACTTCGAGAGCTAAAAATCCATACCAGACGTTAAACAGAAGAAAACTGTAAAATCTTCACTTAAAAGAATCTAGGACTTTCCTCACAACTTCCCTTTTTATTTGTACTCGATAAGCAACTGAGTTCACCAAACTTGCCGAACTCATCCACAAAGGCTTTCTTGCAGAAATGTTTAGGAACTTTGCATCTCTATAGGCTCCGAGATGTAGATCCTTGAGGAACCCCACATCTAATTAAAACCTCGGGATGAACCCATTCGGAGGGAAGATAGGTCAATTATTAATGTTTGTGTCACAGGGAGGACAGCAAAAAGGAAACTGGGAGAAAACCTGATGTCAAGGAGACTGTGGTAGTGATTACAAAGGAAATTGCTACAATTAATATATTGTTAGCCTACATTTGATTACGAAACTGAAATGCATTGTATTGAGAAACTAAACATTTTATTTTTTCATTATTTGTATTAAAACATATGGACATTTCTTTAGACTACTGTTTCAATTAATTTGAACAGGAAGGCGTTACTTAACTCTTTGGATATGTTGCTCTCTAATTACTGGTTGATTCTGAAGGCCAATTTGCTTCAGCTCAGTAAAAAAAGAAAATCTAACTAAGTTCAATGACCGTCAACGAGAGCGTTTAATTGTATTTTTTTCTCTTTTTAACCCAGACAGTTTCTATCGCCTGGGAAAGGAAGAGCACATATAGAAAAATCGTTTCATGTATCTCTTGTTTCCATGCGCTGATATGGCTGTGGATACAATATCATAATATATCAATGACTAATACGCAAATCTCTGACACCTAACCCCTCCCCCCTTCCCCCCACAACCCATAATAATAATGGGAAAAATGAGACAAAACAGCGCAATTTTTAATGGATGAAGACTTACAATAAGACTAAAACATCATGAAATATTGGGCATATTTGTGTGCCATACGAGAGAGAGAGAGAGAGAGAGAGAGAGAGAGAGAGAGAGAGAGAGAGAGAGAGTTTAGCGCAGCTCTGACATAAGGGAAAAGCGGAGAGGGGAATGAATGTATGGAAAAAAAGACAGAATGGGAGATAGGGTTCATGATAAAGAATGGGAAAGCTATCGGGCGATAGGATGGAATTATAGAGGAGAGAGAAAATATGGGGACAGGGAAAAAAAGAAAGCGTTCATGGGAATCATATTAGAGGAAAGGACAGAACAGAAATGAGATATTTCATGTCCCTTTGAAGGATGAGTTCTCAGGGAAGAATTGTGTTGTTCATTACCCTGATAATTGATTGAATGATTAGCTGTCACAAAAGTGTCCTCCTCGACATCATGATTAGCCATTTACCTTGAGAAAAAAAAGAAAGAAAAAAAAAACAGATCCTATGTTACCTAATCAAATAATATCGAATTACTGATAAGAATAGAAACCACTGACGTTATGAGATAATAGCCAAAAGTAAAATGGTAATGATGAGGTGAGTAAAAAATTTCATGAAATAGTGAAGAAGAATGCAGTCAATTAATCTCCCCCGATAGATTAAGGAAACATGGCGTAAAACAAAATTATTATAAATCCACATTAAGAAGGAAAATGGAAATGATGGATATATACCACTACAGGGACGTTACTATTAAAAAACAAGAAAGCCAAAAAATGAAGCAATAGTACAAATATTTAGGAATAAATCCTTCATCAAGTAATTGTATAATTTTTCTGACTCTCTCTCTCTCTCTCTCTCTCTCTCTCTCTCTCTCTCTATTCATCACGGGCGCAGACTCTAAGGTTGGCTTGCTACTAGCTACAGAGGCTCAATAAGTTTAAGAGAAAGTGCTGAGATGGCTTAGTCCTTATCGGACACTCGAACCTCTTACAAGGTCAGAGAGAGAGAGAGAGAGAGAGAGAGAGAGAGTCTACAATTACACGGCTTTAGAATTTCACAGACTTGTACCATAATCCTGTTAAATTCGTCGGAAAAGTAGTTTTAACATGGTGGTTAAATGGTTAACAAATTCTTCACACCTAAAGTAAAACCGAAATTTACAGTCTATATCGCCACTTCTCATGAATATAAGTGTAAAGCATCACTATTTCTACCTACATGATTAATTGAGATTTAAGTGAAACGAGGAATGTAAACAATTCTCTCAATATAGAATCAAACGTTCAGAGAAAAACACTGGTGTTATCTCTGATCAGAATCCTTACCGCCTTCACGTCATATGCTTTAATGTCATTGAAAGGTCACCGTTTCCTTGGGGTAACTGATGGTTGCGTTCTCAGTAAGGCGTCTTGATTCTGGATATGTTTCATTACTTACTTTGGTGATATATATTTCACAAAAGTATATCGAATTTTTTTTTAGCCATATTTTATTATTGTTATTTGCAATTTATTTAGTCCAACATTATCCTGAATGAAATTGGGTAAAAAAAGAATGGCGAAATTTGACGTTTAATGTTTTCTTGGAATTTGCAATTTATTTATTCCAACATTACCTTGAATAAAATTGGGTGTAAAAAAGAATGGCGAATTCTGACGTTTAATTTTTTCTTGGAACTTTCACTTAGCAATGGAACTAGGCCATGTTTAGACTCCCCAAATTTATTGTCACCACATATCTGACAATTACATATTTACCTCCACATTCTGGCATTTCTTATAAACATGTTCTTTTTTGGCTACGCATGCAAACACAGAAACAAAAGGAAAAGAAGCCTATATACAGTTGAGATTTCCGAATTGACAGATATATCTGACCTACATATATTATCCACACTCCATTAGAAACCCGAACCCAAGATGCGTTCCCCTTTAAATGTTACCTGAGCTTCGTTGTGAATCGTTATTCATTTATCCGTGGTGTCTCCCTTCCATTTCAAGATTACTTCTCTTTTCACGAATTCCACTGCTCTGAGGTCATTGTTGTTTTTCTGGGCAGTAATGTACGTAAAATCTTTCCCATGCATCGTATAATTTAATATAAACAGGTCGAATAGTTTACTGATCATGAAACATATTTTCATCAAAAACTACTTTTAATGTTTATTACCAAGGATGACATCACTTACAACGAGACTTATTAGCGTTCAGAGAAGAATAGTGGCGCCCCTTATACAGAAATTGTGTACGATAACAATAATATAAAATGTAAGGAGGGAGAGAGAGAGAGAGAGAGAGAGAGAGAGAGAGAGAGAGAGAGAGAGAGAGAGAGAGAGAGAGAGCGCCATGGCAGTCATGATGATTACGTTTTTTTTCTTTTTTTTCTCTCTCTTTTTTAAAGATTAGGAAGCATATTCAAGAACAGCCCTTCAGAAAGTACGTTATGAGTTATTATGAGTCGAGGACAAAACACAGATGTTGTTAATGGGTCCACATCCGGATCCGGACTTAGATTCCAAAGAAGCAATTCTTCGTGTGTGTGATAAAGAACAATGAAAACCCACACTCCTTCACTTGCGGTCATAATTTCTATCCGGATCCGTTGCAAGAGAAATGGTCTATGAATCACTGCGAGGGAAGAAGGCTTTCCAGTTTCTTTTTGACTTTCAGTTATTATCATTCGTTATCCTAATATTTATTTAGGTCGAAAGCCCAGTTATGTTCTTATGTTGGCATCTATCAAGCGTGTTAACGATGTGACCCATTCATTCACAAGATAAGCATCTAATATTAATATTGCAACCAATGTTCTGGTGAGATCACGAGTGTAAATTACATACATATATGTATAATACATATATACATATAAATGTACAAATCTATAAACACACACATAAATACATATATGTATATTTTATACATTTAGAAATATATATATTATATAAATATATATATACTATATATATATGAATGATACACCTGTTTCCTATATGTAGGGAGTAACTTCAAAGGGTACAGACTTCCAGTACAGACTTCCAGTCTCACTGCAAATTGGTAAGTATGAGGATACCCTTTTACAGCTGGGTAGAATGATGGGCGGCAGTGCAGGAGAAAACCAAGGGCCTGCACAGAACCCTTCATACATGAGTATATATTAATTGTATATACGAGTAATATATATATATATATATATATATATATATATATATATATATATATATATATGTGTGTGTGTGTGTGTGTGTGTGTGTGTGTGTGTATAATAGTTGCAGCAGATGTGTAAACCGTTAATAAGTTAACGAATTTGGTGAAATAAATTTACCACCAAATGAGAAATATTGATTGAAATATCAGGAATGAGATGAAAAATAAAAAGCAAACTTACCGTAGCACAAAATATCAGTCGTTAAAAGCGCAATATAAAGGAAACAAGAATACAAAGGTCCCTCCTGAGACACCGCATAACCGCTGAGGCGCCGCAGGTCGCTTTATTGAAGGTCCTTAAGGGCTTAGAAGGAAAACACGAAAGGTGTTTCTGAGGAACCGTTCAGCTTTGAAGCCAAAAGGAAAGAAAGGCTTCCCAGAACGAAGAGAAGACCTTCAGTGACAACAAACGAAGAGCACATGAAAGAAGAGGCTGCCCTTTTCATCTTTCTCCAACTCTTCCTTTTCTGTCTCTCTGATCATCTGCCGTAGACGCTGACAGGGTGAGGGATCCTACACTTGCTCCTGTGTTTTTTCTTGTCAAACGATGTTCTTTTTATTTTTCCTTTATAACACTTATGATCTATTTCAATGTCGCATTTAAACATAAACATTTATACTTGCATTTTTGACAGGTTTCATGAGAAAATAAAGAGTGCCTCTAGTTAGTAGAACACTGCTAAGCATTTTCGAGACACTGTGTCTACTCTCTGCACCGATTTTTAAAATCTTTGTGGAAAGAGTTATTCGACTAAAGGCTACACAAAACTTACCGTTTATGTCTTAATAATAATAAAAAAAAAAAAACTTCCGGAATGTCATCCCTAAAGACAGGAAGTTTTGGAGGGAGCAGAGAATTCCACATTATGGATACTCAAGAGTCCACATTCTGAAGTGAGATGGGAGTACCGAATTCTGAAGAGAGTGGGTTAAGTATATCTTAGTTTTACCAGACCACTGAGCTGATTAACAAGCTCTCCTAGGGCTGGCCCGAAGGATTAGATATTTTTACGCGACTAGGAACCTATTGGGTCACCTAGCAACGGGACCTACAGCTTATTGTGGGATTCGAACCACATTATATCGAGAAATGAATTTTTATCACCAGAAATAAATGTTGAAGTGGTTAGAGGACGGATTGGGATTAAATATCTTTTAAAATCTGTTTTGCTAATTCTAACCATTATATATCTATATATATATATATATATATATATATATATATATAAACATATATATATAAATATATATATATATATTATATATATATATATATATATATATATATATATATATATATATACATACATACATACATACACACACACATTATATATATATATAATATATATATATATATATATATATATATATATATATATATATATATATGCACGGTTTACCTATTCATAATAAGAAATGAATCAGTTAATTTAACAATTGGTAACTAAAAAGAATATTAGGGGAAAACTAACTAGGACACGATTTCAGATTGAGAAAATAAAAAGCATGGTTGCATCCCAGTCTTCTTTACTTACTATCCATGTCCTATATTAGTTTTCTGTATAAGAAAACTATTGAGGTGACTATTTGTCTGTCCGTCCGCCCTCAGATCTGAAAAGCTACTGAGGCTGGGCGGCTGCATATTGGTATGTTAAAATAATCCATCCTCAGTAGTTTTTTTATTTGTTTTATTTAAGGTTAAGGTAAGCCGTGGCCCGCAGACGCATCTCCACTTGACCGCATCTGGGGAGCAAGTGAGCGCTTCCCGGTCGTGGCTAAGTTTCATACTGCAGTAAATCAAGAGTTTCATAAAGCATTCTACTCTGTACAGAAAACTCGATTGCACCGAAGAAACTTCGGCGCATTTATTATTATTATAATTTTTTTTTTTTTGAGAATGTAAAATTCAATGCTTTCTGCGAAATGAGGTATTCCCCACTCTCACCAAAGTTCCTCGTTGGACGAGTGGTTTTCGCGCTTGGCTACCAATCCGGTGGTCCGAAGTTCGATTCCCGGCTCGGCCAACGCAGAACTTTGAAGAGAGCGGGGAATACCACATTTTGCAGAAAACATTAAATTTCATTCTTAAAAAAAAAAAAACAAGCTCCGAAGTTTCTTCGGTGCAATCGAGTTTTCTGTACAGACTAGAATGCTTTATGAATCTCTTGATGTACTGCAGTATGAAGCTCTTAGCGACGACCGGGCAGCGCTCAATTGCTCCCCAGATGCGGTTAAGTGAAAATGCGTCTGCGGACCGCTGCTTACCTTAACCGTAAATAAAATTTTAAAAAACTTCTGAGGATGGATTATCAACATAGCAATTTGCAGCCGCCCAACCTCAGTAGCTTTTCAGATCCGAGGGCGGACGGACAGACAAATAGTCACCTCAGCAGTTTTCTTATACAGAAAATAACATAGGGTTTGGATAGTAAGTAAAGAAGACTGGGATGCAACCATGCTTTCTATTTTCTCAATCTGAAATCGTGTCTTAGTTAGTTTTCCCCTAATATTCTTTTAAGTTACCAATTGTCAAATTAACTGATTTTATATTTTATTACGAACAGGTAAACCGTCCAATATATATATACACGCACACACACACACACACACAACACACACACACACACATATATATATATATATATATATATATATATATATATATATATATATACTATATATATATATATATCAGCAATAAGTCACCAAACAGCACGTGACAAATATGTACGTAAATAGCCACATGAAAGGTGAAGAATCAAAGACCAGGTACCAAGCGCTTTCGTGTATTGCGTACACTTCTTCGGGGTACAAAGTGAAATAAATAAATAGAAACATAAACAAGAAAATTTCACAGAACAAAGATCAAAGCCATTAACAAGCAATTTATCATTACAAATTATCACTACCAAACAAGTAAGAATACTTTAAAAGTGCTTAAGAACTGAAACTGCAGTTAGTATAACAGGCTGTTGCTAAAAGGTGACATTGTATTTCCCTACAATTTTATAAACAAGGTAACTATCTAATTTAAAAAGACCTGAACTCAGATTCATTAGTTGATCGTTAAAATGCTTAATAAATGCAGATTCAATTATGTTTCTTTTTACAATATGGTTACAAAATATTACTTCAGATGCATTTTTCCAGTCTATACTATGGTTAAAATCATTCATGTGTTCAAATAAAGCACTCGTCGATTGACCTGTTCTAACTGCGTAACGGTGTTATTTAGACGGTAATCTAGTTCTTTACCAGTATGGCCAAGGTATTTTAATTACAGCCAGCACAAGGAATCGTGTAAATGCAGCCACTAGTTTGTTTTGGGGAATTACGCACAATGATATTTTGAAGTGTTCCTGAATTTTTATATACCACATTTATCTTGAAAGTTTTCAGTAATTTCTGAATAAAAGAAAGATTGACATTATATGGCAGTGTTAAGATATTTTCTCTCACAAAAGGCTCCCTATTGTTAGTGGAATAAAAAATATTTCTAGCTTTCTGCAAAAATTTGTCAATTAAAAACTTTGGGTATTTTAACCTATTTCCTACGTCATAAATTTTACAATTCTCGGAGTCTAGGAATTCCGGACTGCATATCCGTAGTGCCCTTAAAAACATGCTGCAAAAAAACTGAGAGTTTTACATTAACAGGGTGGTCTGAATGATAGTGGATATAAGAACAGACATTGGTAGGTTTCCTGTAAACATCAAACACAAAGCTTCTATCCCTTCTATGAACCAAAACATCTAAAAACGGTAATGAACAATTATGTTCTTCTTCAACGGTGAATTTAATAGAAGGTACCAAATTATTTAACTTTTCTAAAAATATGTTCAAATTTTCGCTCATGGGCCAAACACAGAATATGTCATCAACATATCGAAACCAAAGAACCCCCTTAGGCAAAATACCACGTAATATTTTTACTTCAAAAAATTCCATATACAGGTTGCTAAGTACTGGGGAAAGGGGATTTCCCATAGCCATTCCAAACTTTTGATGGTAATAATTTCCGTTGAAAACAAACTTGCAATCTTTAACGCATAATTTTATCAATTCTAAAATTTTGTCAGAAGCCAAAGGTAAAATATGCTTTGTTAATTCGTCAGCTAAAAAGTTCAACAAATCATCAACTGGAACATTGGTAAATAAAGAGGTAACATCAAAACTGATCATTTTAAAGTCGTAATTTACGTGAGCATTACTGATTTTTTCAACAAAATCGGTATTATTCTTTATATGTGATTTAGATATGTTTCCGACAAAAGGCATAAGAATCCTAACTAAGCATTTAGACAGTTTATATGAAACACTACCAACCGAACTGATTATTGGGCGGATAGGATTACCAAACTTGTGCGTTTTAATAAGACCATACATATACGGTAAGGTTGCACTTAGCGAGGAAAACTGTTTGACTAGAGCATCATTTCCTTTTAAGACACTTTTTAATATCTTATTGAAATTACTATTAACTGAGGCAAGGGTTTTTTTTTCTTAGTTCTGAATAAGTTACGTGATCTGACAAAAGATTGTACATTTTTCTAACATACTCATCCTTATCCATCATTTCCAGAACCTGGGATTTATCAGCTTTCGTAATATGCAGGTCATTATCATTTTTTAAGTCAATGTAACACTTTATAAAACGTCTAGGAATACTAGTTGGGATTGGTTTCGACATGGCACCGTAAACAATACCTTTACAAATATTAATTTCATCACTAGATAAACTACTGTTCCTTTCCAGATTATTAAATGAATTAGCAACATCTACATAATCAATATTTTCTTTTGAAAACGAAAAGCTTAAACCGTAACCTAGAGCCCTTAAGACATTTTCCTGTAACGGTCTACTTGACAAAGTTACCACAAAATCGGGGTTAGTATGATTATTCCAGTCACTGTTTTCGATCAAACTCTTCAGCTTTTTCCTAGATAAATGTGGTATATAAAAATTCAGGAACACTTCAAAATATCATTGTGCGTAATTCCCCAAAACAAACTAGTGGCTGCATTTACACGATTCCTTCTGCTGGCTGAAATTACAAATACCTTGGTCAAACTGGTAAAGAACTAGATTACCGTCTAAAACAACACCGTTACGCAGTTAGAACAGGTCAATCGACGAGTGCTTTATTTGAACACATGAATGGTTTTAACCATAGTATAGACTGGAAAAATGCATCTGAAGTAATATTTTGTAACCATATTGTAAAAAGAAACATAATTGAATCTGCATTTATTAAGCATTTTAACGATCAACTAATGAATCTGAGTTCAGGTCTTTTTAATTTAGATAGTTACCTTGTTTACGAAATTGTAGGGAAATGCAATTTCACCTTTTAGCAACAGCCTGTTATACTAACTGCAGTTTCTGTTCTTAAGCACTTTTAAAGTATTCTTACTTGTTTGGTAGTGATAATTTGTAATGATAATTTGCTTGTTAATGGCTTTGATCTTTGTTCTGTGAAATTTTCTTGTTTATGTTTCTATTTATTTATTTCACTTTGTACCCCGAAGAAGTGTACGCAATACACGAAAGCGCTTGGTACCTGGTCTTTGATTCTTCAACTTTCATGTGGCTATTTACGTGTAATATATATATATATATATAGATATATATATAATTATATATTTTTATAAAATTATATAATAATAAATTATATATATGTATATTATATATATTATATGGTTAGAAACAAAGCAAATTTAAAAAAAAAAAATTTAGTCCCAATCCGTACTCCTACCACTTCAACATTTGACGGATATTATTGCCGTCATACAGCAAAATTATATTAGTAATTAATTATTGCATTATGAATATCCGTATTATTGAAATATCATCAAAGGCATTGTTTCATTCGGCGTGTATTTTATATCAATGAGTTTATCAAATTGAAGCAATAGCCAGTACTTCTGAATCACAACGCTCTATTGGCAGGGAATGTGAGAATTTAATGTTAACAAAATAATGATATGATGAAGAGCTGCCTTGAAACTGAAACGCATTGAAAATATAAATTCAACGTATAAGCCACTGGGGAAAGAAACAGGCTCTCAATGAGCACGTCACCATGCTAAAAAAATTTGAGGAAACATTGACTTTAAAGAAAACACGAAGAAAATATAAAACATAATATGAAATACTTCAAAATGTTTACTAAACTTGCCAGAAGTCTTCCACGAAAGCTTTCCTGCATCTCTACAGGCTCCAAGGTAACGATCTTACAGGATTCCTGCATCTAATTAAAGCCTCAGAATGAACTCATTCAATAGAAAATGGATGAGAGGGAGATATATATATATATATATATATATATATATATATATATATATGTATATATATATATATATATATATATATATATATATGTATATATATATATATATATATATATATATATATATATATATATATATATATATATATCACCTATTATAGTGTTCTGTGTCACAGGGAGGAGACAAAGCAAAACGTCTAGAAAACCCGACTCTTTTAGTCTGTGGTACTTATCAGAAAGAATATAATTACAATTGATATAATGCTAGACTACATCTTATTTAAGAATTGAAACATAATGCATGATAAACTAACATTTTTATCTTTACTTGTATTAAAACATATGGTAATATCCATTATTTTAGATTAACATTTCATACTGATTAGAAAAGGAGGGTTTTATTTGACCCTTTGGGTATTTCGCTGTCTAATATCTGTTTAATCCTAAATGGTGATGCGAAGTCATTTGTTTCAGCTGGAGATAAGTGAAAAAAAAAAAAATCTAGGGTCAATGGACGTGGGCTTGAGGGCTTAATAGTATATATCTTTTGTTTTTCTTTTTTAAGCCCAGACGGTTTCCTTCTATCTCATATGAATGGACGAGCACATAGATTACAATGATTATTCCGTGTATATCTCTATTTTATATCTGCTGTTACTACTATAGTTAGAATCGTACGTGAAACCCTGGGCCCGTAACTCCGACAAAAAATAACGGGGAACGTGAGACAAAACAGAGCAAAATGTTTATGGATGAAACCTGAAAACATCGATGGTTCTTCTGTTGAAAATAGAAATACATTATAAAATATTGCATTTTTGAGACGTGTGTTTTTGTGCGTGTGTGTATGTGTGTTCGACAGAGAGAGAGAGAGAGAGAGAGAGAGAGAGAGAGAGAGAGAGAGAGAGAGAGAGAGGAGAGAGCATCTAGCGCAGTTTTGACATCAGGGAAAAGCGGAGAGGGGAATGAATGCACTGAAAAAGTAAGAATGGGAGATAGGGTTCATGATAAAAAAACGGGAAAGTCATCGGGCGATAGGAGGGAATTATAGAGGAGAGAAAAGAGAGAAAGGGTTCATAGGAATCAGAGTAGAGGAAAGGACACAGCAGAAGGGTGAGTTCTAAGTGAAAAATTGTGATCCATTACGTTGATAATTACATGATTAGCTGTCACAAAAGTGTCCTCCTCGACATCATGAATCACAAAACAAAAATGGACACTTATATAACCAATGTCTGGCAATAAATTATCGAAAAGCTCATTAAAAGAGAAACCGTTGAAATTATGGAATAACACAGAATAGTGAAAGTATAATGATAAGGTGAAGAAAAAACCTATTTGAAGGGAGACGAAATCATGAAAATTCAGCGTCATAATGGAGACCAATATAATGAAATGATTAAAAGAAAGGGATACCAAAAACTCTGCTCAATAGTTTAAAAGAAAGATTGACGTGGAATATTTACTATAAAGCCAAGGAAATATTCGGAATATGCCTTTGCCGGGACATTACTGTTCAAAAGGAAAAAGCAAATGAGAGAGAGAGAGAGAGAGAGAGAGAGAGAGAGAGAGAGAGAGAGAGAGAGAGAGAGAGAGAGCTCTATAACGAATACGAAATAATTTGCCTCATATAAAGTTTATGAAGCATCTTCAAGAAAAGACCTTCAGAAAATACCTTATGAGTCGTGGACAAAACACAGATGTTGTTAATGGGTCCACATCCGGATCCGGACTTAGATTCCAAAGAAACAATTCTTCGTGCGTGAGATAAAGAACAATGAAAACCCACACTCCTTCACTTGCGGTCATAATTTCTATCCTGGATCCGTTGCAAGAGAAATGGTCTATGAATCAATGTGAGGGGAAAAGTCTTTCCATTCTCTTTTTTACTTTCAATTACTACTATTCACTATCCTTCCATTTATTTTCGAAGGAATTTTCATATGTTGTTATGCAGTCTGTATCAAGTATTTTTAATGATATGATGCATTCACCTAAATCTTCAAATTTGGCGTCCATCTGGTCTATGTGGTAGAGTGCTCATTGTTCTGATAGGATTCAAAAGGATTGAAATATGAAACGGTCATACAGATATTGGCAAACAAAGACCCAGAAACACAAATACAGATCTGACGGCGAAATGGCTGTTCATTTTACGTCTAGAATTATTCATTTAAGGATCGAAAGATGAAAAAAATCGCCACAGTAGTGACCAATGAGGCATGGATATTAAATACGCATGGAACGTAATGAAGAATGGGGTGTAACAGTGATTTTACTATCGTAATTTGATGTAATATACTAATTCGTTCTCAGTGCCAAATTCTTATTATAGTGTTTCTTCAATGTTCTTATTTACATACAAAGCTTCTTCTTATTTCTTGTCTATCTGATGAAACATCAAATATCCAATATGTATTACGGTTAAATTAATTATCATTATATTTAACTACGTGCACGTCCAGAAAACTAACAATGTATTATATTTTATAATTTTCTTATTTTAAAAACGGAAACAAATCTTTGCCCGTACGTACACATACACACACATAATATATATATATATATATATATATATATATATATATATATATATATATATATACATATATATATATATATATATATATATATATATATATATATACATACATCTCTTTTCTTTTTCACCTTAAGCATTTTCCTTTCGATATCCCAATAAATTTCAAAAGCCACAATTCGCGTCGTAACCTCACTCAAACTGGAGAGAAAGGAAAAGAAAAAAGAAACAAAAGAAAGGACAAAAGAAATGTGCAGAAATAAAGGATATGTTTCCCCTTTTTCCTTCCCACTTTTATCTCTGTTGGTGCAGCCATTTTCCCCTAAGATTTGTATTTGTGTTGCTGGATCTTTCTGCCGATGCCAATATGTCCTTCTCATATTTCATTTCTTTTCAAAGTGGGAGGACTTATATGAATCTGCAGTGTTGTCTTTATTTCCTGACGCCGCTCATGTTATTTATCGAAAACAATAAGTGTACAGACAAACAAAAATAAAATGGCAATATATATATATATAAATATACTGCCATTTTATTTTTGTTTGTCTGTACAATTATTGTTTTCGAATATATATATATATATATATATATATACATATATATATCTACATTTTCACTACAAATAATAAATAATGTGCAGTTAGCCCTTATAGACGTAGGGACATGGCGCCCTCACAGCCAATATTGAATAAGGTGAAATCAGCCATTTTACTAGGTTGGGGGGCATGGTGATCCAATCACCACAGTTAATAAGATGTGTGTGTACATACATACATATATATATATATATATATATATATATATATATATGATATATATGTATGTATGTATGATGTATGTATTGTAGTATATATATAATATATATGTATTATATATATATTTATGTATATGTTATAATAATATAAATTAAAAAGGTATATATATATATATATATATAATAATATATAGATATAATATATATAACACACATACATATACATACACACACACACACACACACACACACACACACACATATATATATATATATATATATATATATATATATATATATATATATATATATTTATATATACATATATAAATGTGTGTGTATTTACGTATAACATTTTGATATATATATATATATATAAATATATATATATATATATATATATATATATATATATATTTGTATATATATATATATATATATACATATACATATATGTATATATATATATATATATATATAATGCTTAAAAAATCACTGTAGGTGCACGTGACTTCATAAATAAGCGAATCCCACAGGAAAATGATAGTCAGAAATCCAAGCGCTTTCGTCTTTACTCAGACATTGTCAAGGAGTTAATGAAGT
This sequence comes from Macrobrachium nipponense, assembly GCF_015104395.2. Taxonomy (NCBI): domain Eukaryota; kingdom Metazoa; phylum Arthropoda; class Malacostraca; order Decapoda; family Palaemonidae; genus Macrobrachium; species Macrobrachium nipponense. The sequence goes on from NC_061108.1 coordinate 102,254,101, forward strand.
ACAATTGGAGATAAAGGTCTCAGGTACAAAACAAGATCAAGAATACCAGATGGTTAATTGTCAAAAGGATAAAAATTAAAAGAGATTATCCAGGATTATCGGATATCACACGGTCACAAACCTAACCGATATTACAAAGTACCTTTACAGTCCAAAACATGTAAAAACTGAATATATTAATTTTGTTGCTTATATTTATCTACAACTTTTTTCATAATGAAAGCATCAAGTTTAAATAAACCAAGACTTAAATTTAGAACATTTCTATTATTTGACTTGATGAAACAAGATTCAATGATATTCTTTTTAACTGTGTCATTACATAGGATTAAGGCTCTTGCTTGACTCCAGTTAATAGGATGGTCTAAATCTCTCATATGTACGAATAATGCATTCGATATTTGCCCAGTTCTCACAGAATATTGATGTTGTTTGAGACGTTGAGAAAGAGATTTACCGGTTTGTCCGTAATAGACTTTATCACACTTTTTGCAAGGAATTTCATACATGCAGCCTGGAAGATCTTTAGGAGAATTTTTTATTATTAAACTCTTGACATTAATATTACTGAAAACAACATTTATGTTAAAAAGCTTTAAAATTCTAGGAATATCTAAAAACCTTTCATCATAGGGTAATTTTAGAATGTTATGCTTACTAAATTCAAGTTTGTCATTAGTTGAATAAAATGTTTTTCTAGCTTTTTTCCATGCCACATCTATAAAAGTCCTTGGGTATTTAAGTTTCAATGCAATATCATAAATATTTTAATTTCAGCGTCAATAAACTGCGGGCTACAGACACGTAAAGCCCTTAGGAACATCCCAGAAAAAACAGAGAACTTAACATTTTGATGGTGATTGGAATAGTAATGAACAAGAGAGGCAATGTTAGTTGATTTTCGAAAGACTGAAAAGGTGAAATTTCTATGGACAGTTACATCAAGAAAATTCAAATTACAATTTCTTTTTTCCTCTACAGTAAATTTTATAGAAGGGACTAAATTATTGAGATTATTAAGGAATTCTTGGGAGATATATATATAATATATATATATATATATATATATATACATATATATATATAATATATATATATATATATATATATATATATATATATATATATAAATATATCAAAATGTCCTCGTAAAATTTACGCTACAATCTCTATCTGTTAAAGTAACATCTCAGCGTTAAAAATTAAAACTGTAAATAAAGCCACATTGCAGTAATGAAACTATATATATATATATATATATATATATATATATATATATATATATATATATATATATATATATATGTATGACATAAAAAGGAAAGCAAACAATTATATAAGCCATCTCTACACTATAATAAAAAAAAAAACTCTGAAATGATATTCATAAAAATTCAAGTGGTGATCAGGAATTAATGGATGTAAAGTTATAAACGCGTGTGAATGACAACATATAGGCACACGTAAAGCTTCAAGATTTAGACGTTGCCAGAAAAGGGCCGAGGCCCAGAAAGGAAAAACAGAGGGAGAAAAGTGTTTTTTTTTAAAGGAATTTTATTAACGGCCAGAGGAACGCGGAGCTCTTAAACGAATCCTAAAGGGATTTGAGGACTCCTACGACGTCCTTCTTAATCATTCTGTTGACCTGGAAACTAAAAGGAAGACTTGGAAAAGGATAAATCCCTCACACATCAGAGGAATTTCTACCGAAAAGAAATTATCCCCGAGGCGAATACACTCTTTCCTTTCGAGGAAATTTAAAGGATTTCACTGCTTCAACATAAACTTTTTGTACAGCACCAACGATAAAGCAAACGCTTCACTTCAAGAAATGACTTAAATATTAAATTCTAAAATTTGTATCAATTACGAGCAACACATTTTGAAACAGCAAATCAAAGTTATCACAACGATGTCGAACACATCATTTTCGGCACTTCATATACTTAATATTTTCCTTTCCATTATCTTTTGGTGTGGATTAGCCTCAGTCCAGAAAAATCTGGAAATGAAAAAAACGAAAAAGTCTAGCCTCGGAAATAAACCACAGCTGTAAATACCAGACCTTGTTACTCTATGCCTAACTTTATTAAATACCAGACTTCCTCGACGGTCATCCCCAGAATTTCATCATGAAAATTCGCTCTGAAGTTTGTTGCTTTGCAACTTTTTTCTTATATCATCACGAGTTACGATTTTGATTCTATAAAATGTCAAACCATCTGATCTTATTAACCTTAAGTAAACAGTCATTTGAGAGGAATATATTATTGTTTACATAAACCATGCATGAATTTCATATCTTTATAAGAATTACTGAAAATATTCTGTAAAATAAAAAAGTATAAAATGCGCCGCAATCGAGTTACCTGCACATCGTATAATCAAGGCCACCCAAATTAGATCTACCTTTCGGTAGCCTCGGTATAATGCTGTATGAGCCGTGTCCCATGAAACTTTAAATAAGGGCCCGTGGTGGCCTGGCCTATATATAGTTACCAGACGCACGATTATGGCTACATTTAACTTTGAATAAAATAAAAACTACTACGGCTAAAGGACTGCAATTTGCTATGTTTGATGATTGGTGGGTAGATGATGAACATACCAATTTGCGGCCTTGTAGCCTCAGTAGTTTTTAAGATCTGAGAGCGGACAGAAAAATTCCGGACAGACAAAAGTGCGGACGGACAAACAGAGCCGGCATAATGGTTCTCTTTTCCAAAAAACTAAGAGTACAACGGAGAACATATGCAACTATTAACTCGTTGCTTCCAAGTGCAATTACCTAGTTTTAGCCTCTCTACCTATTTATTAAGTATTTTGTAGTAGAAAGGCTGTTTCAATATACAGCTCTGTTCTAAAGGTTGTTGTAATTTAATATTTTTTTTAGAATTACTTCAGCATGAGAAACTTTTATGCACGCAAATTTTTTTTCTAGTAACTCTGTGTGAACCCATCAGGAGATCTCATTCTGGAGAGACGTGATCTCTTAATACTGTCAGTGAAATATATCTCTCTTCCTCGAATTTGTGACTTTCCATAAACAGAGGATGAATAGAGTGAAAAATAACATCCCAACGAGTAGAAAAAGAAATATCTTGAGCAACATGTCCTGTAGAATCAAGGGACTTCCGTAGGGGCCAGAGAAAGCAAAGGGGAAACACCGCCATTTTATCAAGATGGCTAAACCCGTTTCTGAAGTGATCGACCAGAAGAGCGTTTGCCTCCAATCGGAATATAGAGGGAAGCTTACATGTGGTCGTTCTCGTGGCATAGAGAGGCTCCCTCCCTCAGCACGTGAGAGCAAACAGTATCTGTTGAAAAGAGGCTGTCACATGACCGTGCAAAGATGAAAAGTCTAGATTAAAGTGCAGCCAGGTCTTCTGGCTGAGGAGAATTGCCGAAAGAAGAGCAGTATTTCAAGTGGGAAGGGAAAAGTCAATGCACAACACGGATATGAAAAAATTTCTCCAGGTCTTAGTATCTTTGTCTCTCTTACTGTCGTGAAGTTGTATGTTCTTTTAATGATATTCTATCACTTGACTGACCTTTTTATCTTTTAACCTCTGTACCAACAATCTTTCCTCGCTTCACTGTTTGGCTCTTTAAGCGTTTATAGCCAAAAAAGGTTTTCTACATCATTAAGTCCCTACGTTGTACCTTTTAATGTAACGGTGCCTAACTCCTGATCCACTCACTAATCTTAGCCCACTTGAGTCCCACCTCTCCGCTGTCCCATTCTGAAATTCCTTCAAACAGGACTCAAGTCATCTTCATTCAAGAGGCACATCCTTAGTCCACCTTTCGAGGATTAATGCTTCTTATTCCTCTTTTTGAATTAAACAATTCATTATCTAAAGTATATCTAGCCACTTCTCTCAGACTTATAGGAGACCACATACTCTCAGCTATATACTATATCCTTAATATAAACAAAATACAACTCCATATGCTCTCATATAAACACTTGACAGAGCAAATTCTATTCAAGGCTATTTCGTATCCCTAAAGGTATTGAAGAACAATATTCCTGTGCAAGCAATCGTACAATAAATCTGACATAAACCTGAGAAAGGCCAAACTCTTTTCAGGGCTATTTCTTTTTCCTTGAATGCTGGGACCTAAGAGTTCATGCAGCGCTGAAACGGAAATTGACAGGAAGAAGCTCTGAAGGCGCAACAGGCGGAAAACCTCGCATCCGCACTATGAAACAATTGTTAGGAGAGATTGGAAAGGAAGATGGAAGAAAGAGGATATGAATGGAGGTACAGTAAAAGGAATGAAAAAGGTTGCAGCTAGGGGCCCAAGGAACGCTGCAAAGAACCCTAAGTAATGCCATCAGTGAAACACGTGACGTGAGGTGCTCTGACGGCACTACCCCCGACGGCGGATATTGATGTGTCAATGATCACTGAATCTGTCATAACGATGACAACAGTAATAATTGAAAGTATAAATCAACAACGCCAAAAACCAGACGAACGAAACTGAAAAGAAAGAAACTCGTTGTCTCTTGAAAAAGCGACAGAGAATCGGCTCAAGGGATTTTTCAAAGTATTGTATGGCTCCTAAACGAGGCTCGACGAGAAGATTTGGGGATGGCAGGAAAAAAAACCCCTTTCAATTGAATTCTTTGATCTTCCAACCACAATACCGATTCCGAATTTATACGAGAGCTTTTAGAATAGAATATTTTACAGTGTAACACAATTTCATTTTTTATTTCTCATATTACAATTTTTCAGAAGTTTATAATAATTCTGCGTTTACTGGATCATAAGTGCAGTCGAGCATCTAGTAAAATGTAGAAAAGACAGAAATTAAACAGGAGCATGTTAAACGCAACTGTCAAATTCTATAAACATGATCCTAAGAGCAAAAATAAATACACACACAAACACACACACACTATATATATATATATATATAGATCTATATATATATAATATATATAAAATATATATATCATATTATATATATATATATATATATATAGACAAATTACTAAAGATGGTGCATACGCAACAAGAAGTAAATATATTTCATTTCTCATTACTTTTTTGGTTACATGTTTTCTTATTAACTGACTTTTGCGTTACATGTGTCCCACACATCTGACAAAATACATTTTTCCATGGTGCTTATAGTTGATAAAACACAAAATCACACAAATCTCAACTGTTAAATAATCCCATGTATGAATGCACATGGAAAAAAAAAACTTCATGCACAGAATACTGGAGCTTTATATAAGCATGCATATGCAAAACATGTTTGTCCGTCAATGTAAATGGGGGGACGTGAGGTCATTCTGGATGAAGCAACTGTAAAGCAGGAAAAATATCAATTGTTACATCTGCAGTGAATATTAATAGAAAAGACTGGCTTCAAAGTATCAAGGAAAGAAAGACAAATACGTCGCTTTTCCTCACAGAGACAAAACAGGAGGAAATGGCAAATGAAATGAATTTACTATTATCTTTCCTCACAATTTTATTCTGAGAAATTCTAGAAAAAAAAGAAGTGTGGATTAAATCTTCGATTCGAAAATGTAATTAAATAGCATATCCGACGAACTATGAAAAATCAAATCGAAGGAATAAAATGACAGGAAATAGTAATCAAATCAAAGAAAAAATAACACTTTAACATTGATTTACGCGAAGTTTTAGCAGATCTAGACTTTAACTTCCTCTATCAGAAACAGTTATCAATTTTAGTTATATTATTATTATTATTAACATTATTATTATGATGATGATGATGTTTATTATTATTATTATTTTTAGAGAGAGAGAGAGAGAGAGAGAGAGAGAGAGAGAGAGAGAGAGAGAGAGAGAGAGAGAGAGAGAGAGAGAGAGAGAGAATCGTTAATGACTTTGATGACTATGGTATCATAGTTTATCTGTAAAATTCGAACATATATACCTATTTTGACACTGTGTTTGATCATGACCTCCATAGGCGCTCTACTATCCTGTTTAAGTAGTACGGAAAAAGCCGCTATTCGCAAAATAGAGAAGAATCTCTACAAGTGTAACGCTGCTGAAGTAGCCATTACTTTCAATAAAGTATTTTATTATTTTTATTATTATTGGAAAAAATAAAACCACAGTTATGTAAATGTACATATATTTAAATTTAAAACTTAAAGGATAGCTTTCCCGAAAACTATCCTTTAAGTTTTCAATTTAAATATATGAACATTTACATAAATGTGGATTTGTTTCTCCATTTGAAGACTCGTGCTACTATGAGGATTTTATTATTATTATTATTATTATTATTATTATTATTATTATTATTATTATTATTCAGATGATAAAAACGTACTGATATGGAAGAAGCTTACCGGGGGCAATGACTTAAAATTTAAGCTACAAAAGAATAAGGTGTTAGTTCAAAGAAGTTGCAGAAGAGAGCAAGAAATACAGAAAGAGGAGACCAGGCATTAAAAAAAGGAAATATAAGTTAATAAATTAAAATATAAAAATAGTTCAATTAATAAAATACAAGTAAATTGTTTTAGGGCAGTAATGCATG
>NC_061108.1:102265646-102298146 GCF_015104395.2 Macrobrachium nipponense
AGGCATTCAAACTGCCTGGTTCTGTGAGTGTGTATAAAAGAGCAGAAATTGATCTCTAAATCCTTCAAGGGAGTCACCACATGAATTTTGTGGACAATGGCGGGATAAAAGGAATTTGGATGCATTCCAAGAAAAACGCTGAAATAGTGTGGAAACAGAGAGCGGGGAATAGTCTGGAAAAAGTGACGGTGCGGAGAATAATGTTGGAGCTACGTCGAGTTAAAACACCTTTCTCTCCTCACAAATAAAGGAATCAGGCTGACGAAGTCTATGGCAATATTTCAGTGCTTTAGAAACTTTCGTACATGAGCGGTAGGTGGAATAAAACAACAAAGTTGTCATTTTGCATGATTACGCTTTTTTCATATTCGGTAGATTACTTTTAGTACTTCCAGAAATGGAACTTTATGAAGCACAAAGTATTAAGTTAGATGAGAAACATTAAGCTCTCTTTCTGTTATGCGAATAAAAGTTTCTTTCGATGTTGTCAGTATAACTTTGCCGTACTAAAATCAACTTAATTATTCCTCAAGTCACGTGTTTGAGAGGGTGAAAGGAAAAAAAAAACCTTAGATATCAATACATTAACAATTACTAAAAAGAAATAACAAAATACCTCATCAATTAACAATCCTTTAACGAATCTTCAACTGAAATATTCCTATGGTGAAATTTTGGACAGGGTGAAAAGCAAATTTATTTGGTATCTTAGAAATGAATACATTAGTTAGCAACTACTAACATGTATTTCTCTCCGTCAAAAACATGACATAACAGAATACTCCAATAAATAACAACCCTTAAACGAATCCTACGTCCTGAATTCCTTGAAATCGAATAGTTTCCGTTTCCAGTCCGCCAGTCACATTATTCCCGAGGAAACCAACACTGTAGACACAGATGCAACGGAAGTTCCAATCTTGCAAAAGTGCCATTGATAGCAACAAGCAACGAGAGAGATTCCCTTCCTCTCGTTGATGGTTCAGTGAACAAATCTGTTTGGTAGAAGTTGCCTCACACGGATCTACCTTCAAATCTCGTGTAGCTTACTTGCTGTACGAGTATATCCTTCCTGAATACAACATGGAAATATATTTTCTCCGTTTTAAGGATAAGAAATAATGTCAGGAGGGAATTGCTCTATGGAGGAATACCATTATTTTGTCCAAGCTCTCAATATTTTCTGCCACGAAAATACAAGAACACACATACATTATAAACTACATACATACATACATACATCATACATACATACTACATACATACATACATACATATATATACATATTATATATATATATATATATATATATATATATATATATAATATATATATATGAATCTGTGGAATATAAAGGCGGGTAAAGAGAAAGATGATGTTCCTGGAATAAATAAGAATGGAAAGAATCTTGTAGTACAAGAATGTTTGGAAAGGGGCCTGACTGTTGGCGAAAATGGTGATGAAAAAGTAAGTTGATGGATATATATATATATATATATATATATATATATATATATATATATATATATATATATATATATATATATATAATATATATATGAATCTGTGGAATATAAAAGCGGGTAAAGGACAAAGATGATGTTCCTGGAATAAAGGAGAATGGAAAGAATCTTGTAGTACAAGAATGTTTGGAAAGGGGCCTGACTGTTGGAGAAAATGGTGGTAAAAAAGTAAGTTGATGGATCGAGTTGCACGGAGAGTTGTGGCTGGAGATATACTTGATCACTGTTTAGTAAAGGGAAAAGTTAAGATAGGTGTAAGAGCAAACTGGAGAGGAAGGGGAGAAAATGTAGCTGTAAGAGTAATCAATGCAAATGATTTTCATAAAGTGGAAGTAAGGAGAAAAAGCTGAAAATGGCCTTGGGTAAAGGACACAGAACTTGAATGAAAAAATGAAGACTGTGAATGGACTCTGTATGGTGCTTTTACGTTGCATGGAACCAGTGGTTATTCAGAAACGGGACCAACGGCTTTAAGTGACTTCCGAACCACGTCGAGATTGAACTTCTATCACCAGAAATACACATCTCTGACCCCTCAATGGAATGCCCGAGAATCGAACTCGCGGCCACCGAAGTGGCAGGTCACTACCATACTGATCACGCCACTGAAGCGCTAATTCCAGGATGGAGATCTAGAGTCAGCAGGTTAGAAGAGAGAATAAAACCAGTGGGTGTTGGGATAAAATTGTGAAAGCCAAAAGGAGTCGAGTTTTCTGAGATCTTGTTGCATGCAATCGGTAACGATTTTCTGGAAGTTACCAGTGATTATTTAGACATTTTCTCTCTAAAATAAATGAATACTATTATCAAGCTGTTCCCACAGAAGCTGACTTCACAATACTAAAAAATTTACAACCTACGTATGGTGAATGTGGATTACAAAATCCTGTTGAACGCATGCAAACGTTAATTTGCATGCTAGTGATATAATTTTCAATGAACAGCTTTGTGTACTAGAGAGGAGCATTACAGAATGTAGCAGCCTGAAAAGAATCAACATATGCTACTGAGTTCTCAACTAAGTGTGCGATTACATCCCATGCCTGGTGTCGTGCTTTTAACAGAAGAATAACCATAAGCCTTTTCTGAAAATACTCAATGCATTTGGTCACGAAGACAAAGCGGCTTATTTGGTTATTGGTTTTTTAGCAAAAGTGGCTCGATTATTATAAACGGTGCGCTGACTAAAGCAGGGCTATCCCTTTTCAATAGTTCTGTTCACTGTATATTTGGAACTCTTTTAAAGGCTGGTAAAACATATACACTCTTACTCTGTCACTGCCAAATAATGAAAAACTAAATTGCTGTGTATGGTGATGACTCCAATATCTTTACGGAGGGGAGGATTAAAGAGTTTGAGAAGTTAATATCTGAAATTGGGAAGTGAAGTGGAGCCTTACTTAATCAGAGTAAACCTCTGTATTTGATTCACGACATTAGAATAACGAAAACATTGGGATCTTTGATGGCTGATGTGAGAACTGACATGACCAAAATATGTAGCGCATATTTCTTTAATGATTTTTAGTGATATCATCTGGAACGCTGTCAAGGAGCAAAAAAAATATTAAAATAATTAATTCACTTATCTGCTTACAAATAAGATAACGAATGTTATCTAAAACGGAAAAAGCCTTCTTTGGTTATATTTAGAGTAGCGGATATCAACTTATCAAGCCAGAAACTTTGTACAAGTATAATGAGCAGGGAGGTATTGATTTGATAATTGTTCTACTTATATCCCAGACAATATAGTGGTTTCCTTTTTTAAATGTAAACCTACATGAGTTTTTTCGTACGTGTTTTTAACAGGAATTATGCCTAAAAAATTTCCAGATATGGCAGTGATGTTAACTCTGATTCCTGACTGATAAACGCTGTTAGCTGTTTAAAGATTTTTTTTTTTTTCAACTATAACAACCTTCTGTAAATAATAAGAATATGATGTGCAATGAATTTTCTTTCTAGGGAAAATTTTTTTTACAACAGTAGAAAAATAATTCGGTTTCAGTATTTAGAAAATATTAATATAAAATCAATTAATTCAAATGATAGAGAAGTAATATCTAGGTGTGTACGTGAAGAACTACCTTACAAGATTTACGGGTTATCGAGGAGCAAAAGCCCGTGCTGACATAAGGCCAGCTGAATCTAGAATGACCGAGCCTTTCATGATAAAGCTGTACCAGTTGGGTTTCCTATACAACCTTGTAATATACACGTAATAAAGAGGGTTCTGCTATTTACTGTGCAACTTTTTAAAAGTAACAATGGGATTATTACATGCTTAAAAAGAGCTCTCTATATCTGTTCCATTAGTTGCCCCCTAAATGTTAAAGGTATTGTACCTGGAATTCCCCCATTATAATGGTTACTGCGTGTGTTATTGAATTGTAGAAAGCAAGAGATATAAGACTGAATCATGTTGGTTTAAATGAAAAATTATAAGACATATAGAGCAGAGGTTTATAATTTAAAAAGAATGGTAAGATCTGTTCTACAAAAAGATTATTTACGTAATAATGTATGATCTACTTCAATGTCAAGAGTCACTGGGAATACTTTTGTCCTCAACGAATTTGTATTTATTACCCACTTAATGGATAAAAGTATTCAAATGAAACAGTATAAGACATATAGAGCAGAGGTTTATAATTTAAAAAGAATGGTAAGATCTGTTCTGCAAAAAGATTATTTACTTAATCATGTATGATCTACTTCAATGTCAAGAGTCACTGGGAATACTTTTGTCCTCAACGAATTTGTATTTATTACCCACTTAATGAATAAAAGTATTCAAATGAAACAGTATAAAATATTTCTTTTGATATAAAAAACAATCTCCAAAAAAGTCTGTTACAAGATAGAGCAACTGTAGTTCCGTTTTACGAGGAAGGGTCTGTAAGCCCCCACGCCTAATCCTTTCATCCATTGTTAGGGCCAGAAAGCGTTGCCCTCTGCTCTTCTCCTTCGTCAAGTAAGAGGGATCCCAGATTGCAGATGAAGCATTAAGGTACAAGGAAATTCAACTTCAAGGTAAGAAACAAAGCAAAGGGAATTGGATAAATGACAGAATTTAAGCTGAACTCGTGGGCATAACGTAGAATATATGTCACTATTAACAAGATACGAGAACACATCAATGGACATGGGATTACCACATATGAATAACTGCCTCCTTAACCTTTATGACAGTGATAATATGAGTACTAAGGGCCGTTAAATATAAAAGCTATTCATGTAGTCAGTTACTTTATGTAAACAATAATTGTATGCTTTCGAATATAAATACACGCACACACATGTACATATAAGTGTGCGTGTCTGTGCGTGTGTGTAAACAAATTTACCCGGTCAAACTGACCGTATGTCGAAGTATTTTTACAAAAACCACAAAGACCTCTTCCTTTAACTATCGATGTCTTCACATATATTTAGGGTAGCTTTTCACTGCTTGCCAATTTCCGAGCTTCGTATCACCGGGATTAATGGTATGTCGTACCTAACAGAAAAATAATTTTCTCCTTAGGTATTTTTATGGGAAAAGTCCCCTAAAACCGGAATAAATAACAAACAAGTTTGTTAGCAGTCAGATCTGTTCTGATGTTTTCAGGGCAGCTAAAACATAACCTCGAATTATGTTGGTTTCATAAGAGTCGTCGTGATATATTGCCGCTATTGAACTGCGACGGTCTGTCATTAGTTTCGCGGCGTTAAATGTATGAAAGTCTCAACTCCCATATACCTATTCAAGCTTCTGTGACCTTTACTGAAACGGGCTGAAATCTTTTGAGAATTATGAACAAGGACGGCGAGCGCCATATGACATTAACAATACAAGGAAACGGCAAGAATGTCACCACTGCAGCTTCTTAGAGCACTAACTTCAGGTTTGGCTAGAATATATTAGTGTTACGATGAAGAAACAAGTAAAAAATGCGCCGAAGTATTTTCAGCACAAACGAGTTCCTGCCCGGTAGTAGCCTCAGCCACGGCCCATCGAACTCTTAGCCGCGGCCCATTATGAAACTCAGCCACGTCATGTGGTGGCCTATGTTGTTGGTACCTATGATTATGGCTAACTTTAACCCTCAATAGAGTAAAAACTACAGAGGATAGAGGGCTGCATATTGGCATATTTTATGATTAGAGGGTGGATGGTCAACTTACCAATTTTCAGCCCTCTAGCCTCAGTAGTTATTAAGATCTGAGGGCGAACCGAAAAAGTGCGGATGGACAGACAATTGACCATCTCAATATTTTCTTTTACAGAAAACTAAAAATCAATCAAATCACTTCCGACGGAAGCTTAATTGGGAGAGGACAAGTGAATGTCGGTTCACATTCTCCCCCATTTGGAAGCCATCGAAATGGCTGACGATACAAGAGATGTCACTAATGAAGCAATCTGCATCATTTCCGGATCTGTCCTAGATATTGACGCCCTAGGGTTTTAGCCCGGTATATATCCACCCCTGGGGCGTGCTTAGGACAAGCCCGTTGGGGGATTACCGTCAAAACATAAACAAATGACTGAAAACATAGAGATAACGACCCCAAGAAATATGAGTCGTAGATAACGACCCCTGAAAACCCTTGGGGGTCGTCATCTAGGAAAGATCCTCATTGCCTTATTACATTCAGCAAAGTTGCAGTTTCTAGGTGAGGAACCACAATCTATTGAACACTAAACTTTGTAGACAACAAAACGATAACTATAGCTCACAGAAGCTTTACAGTAAAGAAAATTAACATATGATAGCATTAAAAGCTAAACCATATTTACGCTTGCGAAAACCTGAAGCTAATGAAAAATCCAATATGAAGAATATTACAAGTTATAATAACCAAAAACTAGAAAAACCTAAATCTCGAGGAACTCTCTAGAAAAGGATACTAACAGGTCAAGATCGCTAAAGGGAACATCCTGAGCCTTTGCTAACACTAAGGGCACATCAGAGGAGCTAAGAAAGAATTAACGTTTATAATGGCGGTTAAGGTAATTATTATGAGGTATACTTACTGAATATATAATCTGGTCCTGTTGAAATTCATGTTTTAATCTCTGCATACTTCTTAAGAATAGTTCAAACAAAAATGCGCCACCCGCATAATATTGTCACCCTTATTAAGATCTGATCAGGTCTTCTTAAGAATACCTTGCTATCACTCTCGTACAAAGATATACAAAACGCATCCAAATTACACAAACAAACACACAAACATATAAGTCTACAAAGAGGAAACTGGGAAGACACCTGAACTGCCGTCGAAAGCCATGTTAGGAATGTAAGAGGGAACAAGGTCACCTCGCCTTGATGGAATTAAAAATGTTACAGTTACATATGAATGGAAGAAAACGGTTGAAGCCGCTCAGTAATCTGTTTGTGTAGTGTATGCAAATGAAAGGGAGAGAAATGTATAAGTCGTACAAGGGCAAGCATAGACGGAAGGGTACATCAGAGTATTCAGAGGTGGTTCGGTTACGTTGAAAGGAATGATGCTGATAAGATAGAATAGAAGAGAATATAGAATTTAGGCGAAAGGCCAAAGTTCATTCAGCTTTGAAACGGAAATTGACCGTAGAAAGGTCTGAAAGGCGTCACAGGAGGAAAACCTCGCGGTAGCACTCTTAAAAAATTGTTAGTAGACGGTAGAAAGTAAGAAGGAAAAAATAGAATATAAACGGAGGTCCCGCAAACGGAATGAAAGGGATTGCAGCTAGGGGCTGAAGGGAAGCTGCAAAGAACCTAAGTAATGCCTAGAAGGCACCGCATGAGGTGCACTGAAGGCTCTATGCTATAAAATCAGCGGTGAACTCAGTCGTAATCCGAAGGAAATGAAGACCTAACCCCTAACAAGTGTAGTAGGATAGATTGAGTGAACGAGGTATTGAAAACGAAGAGCCTCAGTATCCAAAAAGGGCGAGAATACGGGCATGGTAGCGATGAATGGTGACTTGTATGTACAGGATCCTGAAGTTTTACATCACGGCGGCTCTTTCAGCATTGAACAGTTAAAATACGACTCTGTTAGTATCCGTTGTAGCTTCCTCTGGAAATCCCCTGTATTCACATACAGACAGACATACATAAATTAGTATGTTAATCATTCTAAACAGAAACTATCTACTCTCTATCGAGTACCTTCAGCGTTTCCGAGTCTAATTATTCTGACAGCGTAGAACTCAGTACAAAATGATGAAATTTATTCTACAATTTATCAAGTATAAATAAAGTTGATTGTCACCTCTACCTCCTGCTACATATAACTCATCGATGTCTTATAATGAAAGTTTTTCTCTCAGTTGCCAAAATCTACCGAAACAACAGTTGAACAGAGTTCAGGATTTAAATGTTATTTTCAGATTCGTCACTACAATACACAGATCTCTGTACCGTAGACAATAAGGTCTGGACAATCTATCTATAAGATACTGTGCTACCTTAAGTTATAAAAGATTTGTTAGTTAACACTGCACGTCACAATTACGTATTAAAACTTTGCACTGCTTACTATGTGCTGATCTTGTAAACAAAAAGCTCAAAGCCCATATAACATGAAAAGCCCACGCACTACTACTACTACTACTACTACTACTACTATAATAATAATAATAATAATAATAATAATAAGGAGGAGGAGGAGGAGGCAGGATGCAACTCGGAACCCCGCACTATAAAAAAACCACCCTGACAAATAGGATCACTGATAGAAAATAATAATAATAATAATAATAATAATAATAATAATAATAATAATAATAATAATAATAATAATAATAATAATAATAATAATAATAACAAAAAGCATTCAGCTTCCAAAATTATTTCCGAATGGTTTTAAATCAGTAAAAAAAATTATGCGACAAATATGACAGGCAAAGAATAACTTTGTATTATGGATATTGTTGACAAAAGTGAATTGCAACTCGAAATCCTTGGCAAGTAGAGAATTCAAGGGCGTTGGAATCCTTTAGTTCTTTTAAAAAATATTCATTGAATGGGACACATGATAATGTGCTGTCACATCTTGTAAACTGACTATGACATAAAATATTTTTGCTGAAATGTAAATACAAAGTGCAGAAATCCAACTATTAATTACAGTGTGTGGTGTGTGTGTGTGGAGAGAGAGAGAGAGAGAGAGAGAGAGAGAGAGAGAGAGAGAGAAGGGGGGGGAGAGGTTTCACGTCGCATTGCAGTTTCTATGCAAATTACTTTATTCCAGTTATAATTATTCAGAGAGCTTTTGCATAACATCTCGTGCAGTAATACAAAAGCATTTTCATACATGTAGCTCCCTGATTATGATTAAGGCCTTTGTAAATATATATATACATACAGTGAAGCAAATTATGAGTAATGTTAAAGGATGTAGTCTAACACAGTCCCGTTTTATTTTAAAGACAGTTCACCTAAATTCCGTTTATAGATGTCGTTTTTCAATATGATAACACTTTTTTTGTATGATATACAAAAACGAGTTTTTTTTTCTCTCTCCCTAATGTATGGCACTGAAGAAAGGGTCCCTTCTTTTCAGCGGGGCTTGTAACCCCTATGAAGCCATCACCACTTCCACCTACTATGCGATAATCCGTGACCCTTCATTTACATTGAACGTAGGCACTTCCTCTTCCCCTTCTACTTTGCTAGTCCCCACGTAGTCATTTCCTAGTGGCAGCTACCTACTTTGATATTGAGAAAAATCTGTCACAAACACAGCAACAAATACTCAAAATGATAACCAAATTAACTGACTCGATTATTTTTCACGCTTTGCTACATTATTTGAGACTCGACTAGACTTCTAGAGATGCTAAGTTATGCAGATATGGTGTTCATCCTCCAAAACCGAGGTCATATAAACAAAGACTCACGGACGAACTTTGTCTTTGTGCTCAAGTATATCATTCGTCCTGCACATCACTTTATGTTTAATAAAAAGCTTTACATCTTCATTAACCCTACTTTTTAACATGACATATTCTTTAATACTGACATGAAGGTTAAATTAATTCAAGGAACAAAAGTACGTATGAATAAAAACCCTGAAAACGAAAAAATCACAATAAGTTTTCTTTGGCTATCTGTAAAGGTTATATTGTGGAGGATTGTATTTCCTGTATTGCCAAATTCTTGAGAGAGAGAGAGAGAGAGAGAGAGAGAGAGAGAGAGAGAGAGAGAGAGAGAGAGAGAAAGCGGTGATTGGTGGAACGGTAGTTTGTGATAGAAACAACTGTGAGTGTAATTGAGGTATTTGTTTATTTTGTTTTTGTTTTTGTAGTTTAGTACGATAGCGAGTGTTTCGAGTGAGTGTTTTTTTTATTCTGGCTGCAGAAGAGGTGAATGTGTTTTCGGCTGCCTGGACTATTTATATATTTTTTGGATTATCTGCCTTGATTTTGACAGTAAGTACTTTTGTTTTTTAGTGTGGATGTGAGTGATAGGATTGGGTTATAATTGTTTGTTTATTTAGTTAGTTAGCTTTAAATGATAGTGATGATTGATGTTTCTTTCCAGACTGCAGTTCCTCCTTAACCTTCCTTCATAATACAGTGCTCGTCACGTAAGCTGTGGGTAAGGAGTTATTGCCCTCTTATCTCCCGGTATTGCATTGGATTGCAGACTTTTGCGGGAAATTGGATTACGGATTGGATTGTTCTTGGAGGATTGTAAGATTGATATTGTTGACGGCCCGGAACGAACCTGGATTGTGGAAGATTGTGACCAAGGATTAAGATTGATATTGATGACGACGACTATGGCTGGACCTTGGAATTGAGAGTGGAATCGTTCTTGGAGGATAGATATTCCTTAGTTGACGACTGGAACGAATTTGGATTTTGAGATTGACAGCTGGTCGTACGATTGAACGGTTGGCAATCAGTACCGTTGGACACGGTACTGTGGCTTAAGTGCCATAGTTGGAGTGCTGGAGGCACTATTGACCTATAAGGCCACACATATATTATATAATCTTAGTCGGGTCGTTCATGTTAGGTTGTGGGTTATTTTTGTTATTGATTGTTAAGTGTTGTATGTTAGGAAATATAGTATTAAGGTATTTGAGTAGTTTAAATATCCTTTTATCTAAGAGTCTGGTTACAGATAACGTAAGTAGAAAGTTGTGTTGTGAGGAGACTATTGTCTGTAAGGGGAATCGAGGGTGTGGGGGTTGCTTTAGTGCATCCCGCCACAATATCTACTATACTATTAGCTTCTGTTTCTGGTAAGTCAGTATATTTTCACCTGGGTCAAACTTATAATTACATCACAAGACATCAAATAACGGAACGCCCGCATCTTCAATCCAAGTTAGAATAGCGATAAACCTTGGTTTTCAAGTCGCCAAAGTCTGAAAAAGGTCCTGGGAATTTGTATCTGAGCCCTAGTGTTTCTTGCTTGTTTGTTTATTTGTATGGTGTTTTTACGTTGCATGGAACCAGTGGTTTTTCAGCAACGGGACCAACGGCTTTACGTAACTTCTGAACCACGTCGGGAGTAAACTTCTATCACCAGAAATACACATCTCTCACCCCTCAATGGAATGCCCGAGGTGGTACGCCAACACCATACCGACCACGCCACTGAGGCGCTATAAACCCTAGTGTGATTTCACTACGAAAAACTACAGGAATATTGATATCCGCCTCCTGGATATAACCAAGTAGCAGAGATATATGCGTTTTAAGATGTTAAAACAGAAAGGATGGTATAACACAAATATCAAACCATGGGGAATTATGGTAGGGGAAGGGGTTGCTCTCTTTAAGCTATTCTGGCATCATGTTTCGAAGATTCGGGAGCAAAACTTATTCCAAATACTTTGCTAAAGCTGTGAGAAAAAGTTCAAATACTTTGCTTAATCTGTGAGAAAAAGTTCAAATTCTTTGCTTAAGCTGTGAGAAAAAGTTATCAAGTAGATACTAAAGGAGAAGAAAACGATACTCGGTATATCTCATAAGATGATGCAATATTGATCATGTAAAAGCAAAGCGAAATTAATGGAGATAGTTCTGATTGCATTCGATGGACCCAGTGACCCTTAATTAAAGCTTTGGTGTCAATGGGTGAGGTGGGATGCTTAGCATGGTAGGTTTCTGGGTTTGGAAGCTTCCAGCTTTTAGCTGGTCCCCTGGGATAGAGTTTAGTGTCGTGGAATGTCACGTATATGTTGCAGGTTTGCGTCTCACCCAGGGGATGAAAAATCACTGGCTCTATCAGGATCAGTTACTACTGCTGTGTGGGGTCTGCGGTGGGTGGTTGAAATCAATATTCTTTGGAAGCTTGAATTTCAAGTTAACGGCCCCTGTGCGCTTGTTCCATGTGAGTAGGTTTCATCAACTGAGATATAATAATAATAATAATAATAATAATACGTGGCGACATTTCCGTGTAAAAACAATATGAAAAGAAATTCTCAGCCGAGTGAGCGTAATGGTTTGATGGTTATAGAGTGCTCTTGATTCTGCTTGTTTATTAAACCCCCGTGTACCGCATGTGCAAAAGTGTCTTGCGATTCCTCTTTAACCCTGCTTTTCATTTTAGAAAGTGTAATAAGCACGTCCCTCAAAAAATCTGTAATAATCCTACCTGAAAAGGTTTTCCCGAAAACAGTTAAAAAGGTACAGACCACCAAACAGTATTTTGCAGATATTGTTTGAAATAAAGCGCAACCAGGCAAGTTATGAGTTTGTTCATGACACGGAATTGGGTCACTGAATCCCGTTAAACATAATTTCGTTAAATTGTCCTCTGAATAAAACAGAAAAAAGATGATTCCATTCGGCGACAATATTTTACTCAGTATTTAGTTCGATATGCAAATTCTGAGACCTACGCAACGCTCTATCTATCTATGCCTTTAGTATGCATATTATTAAATACACACAGACAGACAACACACACACACACCACACACACACATATATATATATATATGTATATATATATATATATGTATATATATATATATATATATATATATATATATATATATACTCATGAAAGTATGTGTATGCATGTGATTATGAATCTATATATATATATATATATTATATATATATATATATATGTATATATATATATATATATATATATATATATATGAACGTATGTGTGTGTGTATGAAAACTGTTTCAACATAAATTATTAGAATGGTTCATATTTTCTATTTTTCTCCATGCTGTCCTAATTGCAGCTTTCGCTGATGACTTGTGCAAGATCGAAATTCCCATAATCACTTTTGGTCTCACCTGCTTTATTAGTTATGACTATTGTTATTAAGGAGACCTACTCAAGCTCTATATATGCACGCGGCTATTTTCACGACTATATAGAAAAGAGGGGTATTATCTAATGCATGATTTCTGATTGACTGAAAGGTCAAGTCGATAAACTAAGTATTTATATGTAATTTTTCTCTCTCTCTCTCTCTCTCTCTCTCTCTCTCTCTCTCTCTCTCTCTCTCTCTCTCTCTCACTGCGGGATAGGCCTCAGAACTATGTTATTGACCAGGTCTTTATAGTTGTTTACATTTTCTATTTGTTATTCTGATTTGGTTTTGATCTAAGAGAGAATTCTGTGTCATCACCTCACTGCTACTTTTATTGCTTTGTTGATGTGCAACAATTTGCAGTTTCTATTTACGTGAACAAGGTTATATGTAAGCAAAGGATGTAAGCAAATTAATATCTAAGTTTTTGAGGGCATCTTGAAAACTTCCTCTATATCAGGTCTTCGAATGTGTCTATATGTGAAATACAGGAACAAGGTAAACTGGTTTCTGTTACAATGCAAATCTTTGTCAGTGAAACAATGACATAGTTTACAAGAAGAGATACGTCGTTCAGACGCTCCTAAACATTCCTAACGGCGATGAACATTCCAACAGTATCTTTCCCAGCTTGACATACCTGGGAGAATCTCTTTCCCAAATCACTATATCAATAATTCGTATTCAAGATCGCGAGATAAGAACACCTTGATATACTATAAACCTGCGTGAGAAGAGTGTTTCTTTATGCACTTTATCGGGTACGTTCAAGAAAGTAGCCTTTGATCTCTACAGCTTACCTAGAGGGGAACGTTCATAAACGCATATTCTGTCCACAGCCTTCGAAGCAGTATTACTTCGTGGGAGTCGTTATCTTCAGGCGTCAGGGGAGAATGGCTCAAAGGCCGCATCTCTCTCATATTCTATCAGTCATCTTGGGTACCCAGCGTGTGGGCGATGACATTTAGAATATTATGCCACGGCATCAAGGGACTGAATGGTATACTAGTCTTACCACTCAGGTTTTTAGTTTAATGGAAAGGAATGCGACAAGGCATCACATCTTTCGATATCTGCCAGCTACAGTACGATTTAATACTTAAATCAAGATGCCACGATTTTCTTAATTTTTTCATTACAACAGTAAGGCATCACACTGAAACATATACAGCTGATGATAACAAAAGAAACATCTGATATAGCAATGCTGCAATCTTTCAAATGTTGATATTTATTAAGTAAGTCTCATTCATAAGTGGTTTCTGCTGATGTTAATAACACAGTCGGTGAAAACCGACACGATACAATGTTAAAAATATTGGCAATACTCATGTGTGACGATAATGCTGCATAATCCATGGTTCAGATAACAATTCTCTCCAAAAGATGCAACAGGATGAATATCTTTACTGAATTTTAAGTGAACGGTCTTATAATTTCTTGTTGTATGTCATGAAAATTTAGAATTCTTTCACCAGTAACTCGAATCATGGTCAAATTAAACAGCCATAAATGATTGATTACTGATATTGCATTCACATTTCAATTATGATAATTAAATGTATATATATGTTTGTGTGTGTACGCCAGCGCATGCGAAAGAAACGAGACGCAATGATAATGCCATCTACGAGAGAGAGAGAGAGAGAGAGAGAGAGAGAGAGAGAGAGAGAGAGAGAGAGAGAGAGAGAGAGAGAGAGAGGTGTTATTGCAATGCTAAATCTCTCGTAAACACCTGAATTACCATCGTATTCCCCGCACAATTAGGAAGAAAACAAGAGCAATCGCACACCCGCACACTTCCTTGCAAATCAGACAATGAATGTTAGGATGTTTCCTCTAAAGAAAGAACTAATTGCAGCTCACTCCAAAGACCCCGATTACGATTCCTCACTAAGACTGCTGTAACTTTGAAAATAACTTTTGAAATCGAAGACAGATACGGAGTGATCATTATTCATGAGATTCGAATTGGCAGTCTAAAAGATAGCAGAAGACGACAAATGAGAACTGGATCGATATGCGGCAAAAACTATCATTTTATTAGGAGACGTTAAGTTAAAGAAGCCCTCTTGTTTAGCAAGTAAAATAAGCGAGGAATGAGTGACTGACGATTTATTTATTTAAGGAAATTTCATTAGCTTATTATAATGAAAATATAAAAGATTCATGTTACTATTATTATTAAAACTCTCATTATTGCTGGTAGTTACAGATATCGAACAAAAACTCAAGCTATAAGTAAATTCAATTGTAACTGTTCAATTGCAGATAAACCACCAGTCAAATAAAGTTTCAAAGCAATAACCACTTCATAAACCTAACAAACGCATCACCAGCAGTACGTCTTACCCCAGCCATCCCATCCCCTACACACACTGCGTCGTTCAACTTCCTGTCACTATAAAAACTTACTTTTTGTGCTTCATAAAAATAAAAAAATGAGAGAAAAAAAAACCGCTTATTCCTTGGACTCTCTTATATAAACCAACACTCCTTCCCCTATCATCTATCTAACTTTCTTATTCAAAATCATATCATACACCTTCAATGGTCTAGAGAAAGCTGCTGTGCCTGTAATTCTTACTCTTCGATCTATCACCTTTAACTTTATACAATGGAATAAATGATCATCTTACATATTTCTTTAAACAAGAAAGCCACTAAATCTTACTTCTGGATTCTAATACGACTCGCAAATAAGATTTTCCTTAACAGAGATAATCAAAATTACACCAGGTGAGAAATGAAGCAGATGTAATTTATGAAACTGCCATGTGAGAGATTTCAAAGGAAGGAAAAATGGCCGTATTAGCCTGACTTCTTTACCTTTATGTTGCTTAAAATCTGATGATCTCAGTATAGGATGAAAAGAAAAAGGAAGTAAGCAATGCTGCTCGAGTCAAATGGATACTGTAAAGAAGCCTAAATACATTCGATAGAGTACTGGACAAGGCACACTGTCAGCATTACCCCGTACGAAGATAAATTTAAATCAATCTTTGATCCCATTTTCCATACAATATCTAGCCAATTGTTGAATGAGAAATAGCTTACTATCTATTTTGCAACTTCTTCTCTTGGGCCTGGAATTCATTATAACTGATTCAGGATCACTTTCCTCACTGTTAACAATACCTAGTAAATTATCGGTAAATACGAACAGAGATAAACGTGAAAATAAATTCCTTTCAAAATTCAAGCAGAGGAGCAAAGTCGTGGAAAAGGAGTAGAGATGGAATGCTAATGCAAGTTCAGGTAATGGCGAAGGAAAAAAGAAAACGAGATGGCTTCAAGGTATGCACCAGCTCTGCAATTAGGCAGCTGAGACGGAATGGGAATGTCATAGACGAGGAATGGATAACAGGAGAGAGAGAGAGAGAGAGAGAGAGAGAGAGAGAGAGAGAGAGAGAGAGAGAGAGAGAGAGAGAGGATGGTCCGGTAATGCCAAAGACAAAGAATGGATAACGAGAGAGAGAGAGAGAGAGAGAGAGAGAGAGAGAGAGAGCGGAATGTAACTCCCAGTCGCTTGAGAACCTCCGAACTACCATCCTATTCACCGTATAATTAGGAATAAAACGGAGGCACACAAACGCTCACACGGACCTGATGCAAATTACACAATGTTACGTTGATTGCCCCGGACAAGGGATTAATTTCAGTTCACCTGAAAGTCCTCATTACGATTCCTAATTACGATCTCTGAATATTTTGAAATTCCCGGAAACCAACGAGGGATACTTGGCCGACTGCAATCACTTTTTTTTTCTTTTACTGGAATCCGGTTTATTCAATCTAAAAGATACTGAAAAGCACCGAATTAATATTCATGGAGTTAATATACGATTGTAGCCTTCATCATTATATCTGGTGTTATTCCAAGTGCTGGAATAATCTTCTTCATTTTACTAGGGTTTTAAAAGACTTTGAGGGGTAGACTTTTTTTTTACGTATTCTGTGGAGGAGTGTTACGTTAACATTCATATTCACCAACATCAACATTAACGTTGCCATGTTATAGAAACAGCTAAGTCCATCATTCCTAACGGTTAATAAACCTACTATGCATCTGTGACATTTATTTGGGAATAAAGTTGGTGCCTTATTTCGTAACTGACTTCAATCGTAAATAAATCTGCTAAACAGTGGGTACAACATATACACAGATATTAAAGCCTGAGAACTTTTCCTTAATATAATGAAATTTTCAAGTGAAAAATGGTCACAAAATTAATGCAATTGAAAAACATACAAATGCAATAGAATTGCACATAGAAATGCTGCGTGTGAGAGAGAGAGAGAGAGAGAGAGAGAGAGAGAGAGAGAGAGAGAGAGAGAGAGAGAGAGAGAGAGAGAGAGAGAGGAAGGGTGACATCGCACTGCAGTCCTTTTTGAAGGCCAGAATTTCCATCCTCTCCACTAAATAATTAGCACCAAAGCAACAGTAACAAAGAACTCGTATAAATTACCCAATTTTATAACGATGATTTTGAACTAGGAATTCTTTCAGTCCATTATTATTATTAATTATTATTATTTTTCAGTAAATGAAACCTATTCATGTGGACAAGCCCACAGGCACCATTTTTTGAAATTCAAGCTTCCAAATTATATGGTGTTCATTAGGAAGAAGTAAGAGGAAGTAAAGGGAAATACAGAAAGAAGAGATCCCATTTATCCAAAAAGAAAAACCACATAAATAAATAGATAAAAATGTATTAAAATGTAAGAAGAATGGTATTTGGGTAGTAATGCACTGCTTTTGCGCTTGAACTTCTCAAGTTGCAGTTGCACCAACCCGAAAGGAATAATTGCGATTACTGTAAATTGATATTGGATGCACAACCGAATACTATCAATATTCATGGGCACTTGGTCTGGGTAATCTAGAAGATACCGAGAGCAATCGAAGTTTAATTGGGTCAGTAGATATCATCATCATAGTATCTGGGTACGGAGTCGTTTTGCTGAAGTTTCCACTTGTTTAATAGGTACGAGTAATACAGGTCAATGAATTTCTATTGTTGTTCGCTAAAGACTGTAGTAAACTATATTCTTTCATACATTTTCAATCATAAACTTAGTGATGTTTCAAGAACTATTCTGGCCATCATCGCACCTGAATAGGAAATTATTGTTTGCC
This sequence comes from Macrobrachium nipponense, assembly GCF_015104395.2. Taxonomy (NCBI): domain Eukaryota; kingdom Metazoa; phylum Arthropoda; class Malacostraca; order Decapoda; family Palaemonidae; genus Macrobrachium; species Macrobrachium nipponense. The sequence continues at coordinate 102,283,591 of NC_061108.1, forward strand.
CTAAATATGCTGAGGGAAAATTCTTTGAATATTTCATAGCAGTAAAACAGAATCACAAAATAATTCATACTCTTATATTATTATTATTATTATTATTATTATTATTATTATTATTATTATTATTATTATTATTATTATTATTATTATTATTATTATTATCACGAGCTTGATGGCGCACGCTACGCTACGCTGGAGCCCGGCGCTGCCCGTTGCATCTCCCTTACCTTATTAATCAATCCCCTACCTACCACAACCCCACCCTGGGTGGACAAACAAGATCCACCCGGATTTTATTACTATGATTATTATTGTTATCATATTCAGAAAATGAACCCTACTCATATGGAATAAGCCTGAAAGAGCCACCGACTTAAAATTCAAGCTTTCAAAAAACATAACATTCATTTGAAAAAGACAAAACATAATAAGAAATACAGAAAAAAAAAAGAGATCAGTTATGAGAAGAGAAAGATTCAAGCTCCCTAAGAATAAGGTGTTCATTTGAAAGGATAAATTAGCAAATTAATTAATTAATTAATTAAAAGGTAAATAAATGCTTTAAGTGTATTGCATGACGTTTAAACTATCGCTGCCATGTAGGATTTACAATTTTGTTTTGAGTCTCATCAATCGTAATTTCCACCTCATGCGCTACCGCAGAGACTCGTCTTCCACACAACTCAGACGTGCAAGCAAAGAACCTGAAAAAACAGCTGTTATTATTTTTATGCCTGTAGCAACAGTGAGGAGCTCCGTTATTCCGTTATCCAGTGTAGTTGCTGCACGAGCAAGGAAGGAGATGCTCCATGAAATATTCTATCAAAAAGGGAGAATCAAGGAACTTCCCACGACTTTTCATTACAGCATTCTAGGATGAGAGTAATTACTGTCACACCAGGAGGTTCTGACGACAAAGACTACATCAGGTATAAGCAGATAAGTCTTTAAAAAAATTGATTTATGAGAATTAAGCTATAAAGGGGAGCACTGGCCACGTTTAACTATTCAGCGCTTCAGTCAGCATAAAGAGAGTGGTTGGGCAGCAAGATGGAAGAACGGAAGCGGGAATGGAGGTCAAGTAGTAGGTTAAGTCGTGGGTACAACAGCAGGAGGCGGAAGGGACGCTGCAAACAACCTTTAGCAATGCTTACAGTGCACCACCTTTATGGGGGAGATATATATGTTTCAGACTTGCAAAACCATTTCAGGACAACGCATTCATTACAGAAATTTGCATAGGCTATCACTATTAGTAAAAGCAAGTTCTTTTTATTTTTTGTTTCAGAAGCAGAATTAAATACAATTCATTATTACCATTAAAAGTAAGAATAGCACCCTCAGTGCTAACGATGGTAGAAGTCGCGATGCATCTGAATATTCGCGCAGCTGTGTGAAAAATGCCGGAAAAGGAGCTGGAATGAAATGCTAATTCTGGTTGAGGCGATGGTCATAAAAACGAGATTGCTTGAAGGCATGCAGGGGCTCTGCAATTAGGCAGCTGAGATGGAATGGTAATGTCATAGACGAAGAATGGATGAGAGAGAGAGAGAGAGAGAGAGAGAGAGAGAGAGAGAGAGAGAGAGAGAGAGAGAATTTTATGAATAAATTATGAATGGATTTACTTTCGTGGGGTGGTGATTACCTTGTCAATGCCCTCCTATTGTATTACATACATTTTGAGTCATGTACGTTCACGTTTCTCTCTCTCTCTCTCTCTCTCAACTGTAACTCACAATCGTCGTCAACTGAGGCACACTGGATGTTGAGGGAATACACATTTGTCCTTTGTTCCACTCAAGAGTAGAACATGGGTCGTCCAGTAAGAGCCATGGTTTGTTTGTTTGTATGGTGTTTTTACGTTGCATGGAACCAGTGGTTATTCAGCTACGGGACCAACGGCTTTACGTGACTTCCGAACCACGTCGAGAGTGAACTTCTATCACCAGAAATACACATCTCTCACTCCTCAATGGAATGGCCGAAAATCGAACCCGCGACCACCGAGGTGGAACGCTAATAACATACCAACCACGCCGCTGAGGCGCTAGTAGGAGCCATGGGCTCTACTACCTAAGCTACGAGGCCAGAGAGAGAGAGAGAGAGATAAAGAGAGAGAGGAGAGATTACCCACTCTCAATAGCCGCCGGTAATGGTAAATACGTATAATATCCATAACAACAATGGTTATTTAGTGTCTTGACGCTATTGCAAAATCCAAATATGTGTTACAAAACATTTTAAATGTCGATGAAGAATTTGGTAAAAGCAAACAGAAATTCCAGTTGGCAAAGGCGAATGAATCTTCGCACTTGAAAATTATATATATCATACATCGGTAAATACAATACATGATATTAGTCAGTCGTGAAACAAACTTCTAAATGAAAGCTATCATGACTGGCCAGGAAAATTGTAAAAATAATTAATGTCTTTTTAGAAATAAACAATTCGTAATAATATGACAAGGGGTTTGTGACAAATGGTTTTCCTCACGGAGTTGATTTTCAGAAGTTCAAAATAAGCGTGTACTTAATTCCTCATCTTCTATCTAGAACTCGAAAACTGACGGATGAACGAGAGAGAGAGAGAGAGAGAGAGAGAGAGAGAGAGAGAGAGAGAGAGAAATTCTCTCTGCTCACTTCATTTCCAAGCTTCAAGGACTCCATTTGACTTGGTAACAAAATGTATGCCAAAACCAATGAATCTCGGGTTGGTAGTCTGAAAATTTAAACATCAATATCAGCCGCCCGAAGAAACTGGGAACTAGCCAAACAAGGTTCTAAAAATAGCGAATTATCATAACCAGAAGATGAGGTTGCCAGTGGGAAGCCTATTCAGCTGACAATCAGACGCCTCGCTGAGTGGGGTCCCTTCAACTTTGGTATCAAATATGGAAAATTGTGGGTCGGTCTCCCTGCTGGAACTCTGGCTAGAGTAAAATGAATGCAATGAGAGACGTGAAGTCACGTGATCTCTTTTTAAATAGACCGGTTACATATTTTAATTTCTCAATGTCTGTGATAGTTTTCTTTTTACATAATCAAGCATTCGTTACTACACCATTCGCAAACACACTTACTGATAAGATATGACTGAATTTTCTCAAAGATCTGGATCTCAATAAAAGAAGTGGATTCCTTTGCCTTAGTGGAGGTTTGCGTTCTCCGAATATTCCCAGTTTTAAGAGAGTCGGTCACTCAAAAAGTAAGATGCTAGAAGCTGCCCCCATAACATATTCATTTTTTTCTAAGGTATGATAGGCTCGAGTCAGTGAAAAATACTTACATACAATAGAAAAAAATCTGAAGTATCAGTTTCATTCTTGAAGCCCTCACTTCGACCGAAATTACCTCATTTTTTATAGCTATATATATATATATATATATATATATATATATATATATATATATATATACTATATATATATTTACATATATAATAGTTCCTCGTTGGACGAGTCGGTAACGTGCTCGACTACCGATCTCAGGGTCTGGATTCGATTCCCCGCTTTGCCAACTATAGGAATCAGAGGAATTTATTTCTGGTGAAATTCATTTCTCCTAAGCTGTAGGTCCCGTTAATGGGCAACCAATTGGTTTCTAACCACGTAGAAATATTTAATCCTTCGGGCCAGCCCTAGGAGAGCTGTCAATCAAGTCAGTAGGCTGGTAAAACTATCATATACTTAACTTATATATTTATAATGACCCATCCTTTGCAAGTTTCATCACTAAGATTTTCTTTTTTTCCAACCATTTGTGAAGGCTATCTTCTATATACCTCATTTTTCTTATATGATCACTCCAGATTTTTAAAATTCACCTAAATTTTTTTTATTAGATTTTCTACTTACATTCTCTGCAAACAACTAACAGGAATTCTTCTTTTTCACTTATCTTCTTTTTCACTTTTTACCTATCATCATTTTCTTCTTGTTCTCTTAGACCACTTTCCATATTGCTAAACAATTCTTTCCCCCTCTTAGTGTGAAACATTCAGGTCACTATCTAATCACCATCCTCAGGTTTTATTCTCACTGACTCTACTTACAAGCACAAACACTCTCTCCGATTACAACAGTACTCCGGAAACAATGATATCCTTCATGTGGGGTTTAAGCTTTTAGGGATTTTCGAGTTACCAAATTCGATATGTAGCTAGTCTTTGAAAGCCACCCCAACATACACACTGAATTAAAATGCCTTTGTAAAATTATGTTCGTTTTCACAATATTCGCTCCTCGTACCATTGCCTCTCTCTCTCTCTCTCTCTCTCTCTCTCTCTCTCTCTCTCTCTCTCTATTGCAATAGTACTGGAAGATATGGGGCTACAAACTCCACGACACTGGACAGCTGGACATTCCCACTGCATTATAGGCAGGAAAAGCGGCGATGGCTTTCCGATGAGGGGATTCCTCCACTATACTCGTAAACAGTTAATCGCCGTTCTAAAGAGGTACTTAGATACATGTAGCACCAAGCCGTAGGAAACCGGTGTCAATTCCACCGGTAACAATTAGATTTAGCGCCGTCTCAGTTGTCGGCAGATGGACTTTTGACTACCGTCCCAGCTACGCCAAATGGGCATATTTTAGCACTGTCTCAACTACACAGACACTTACTTTTGTCCAGTTACTTCTACACACGGCAAATAGGAGAGGGACTAAACTGATAATGGTGCAAAGTCAGAAAACTTGTCGTTGAGAAATAAACATCATCTGCTATTCATCGACGCATCGTAATTTCATTGTCTTAATTATTTCCATTTATTAACTTTTGATCTTCTTCCCATTTTACGGTTGTTTAATAGGTTTTGTTTTAAAGAAAATTAATGTTATTTTTATAATTAGTAGTTTCAGTGATTTCTCCATAAAGAAAAGAACTGATAGAACTGAAACATAACCAATAACGGCTTACTGGTTCCTAATGATTTTATAACAACTATTCACAGTGCTTACAATTTTCTTTTACAACGTAAATTTTCTCGGGATGATACCTCCAGTTTTATCATTTACTATTTAAGGAATATCAGTATTACAAAAACTTAATCTGACTTTCTTGGGTCTGCTTATATCGATAGTTTGACTACAGCATTATGCAACGGAAACTTAATTATAGCAGTCGATATAATCAAAAGTTGTGAGCAGTTATACAAAGTACAAAAGAGGAATTAATTACAATTTCTAGGTAATGAATGAACTACACATCTGTGAATCTGCGTATGTTGCAGAATATCACCTGGAATAATAAAGGCTTTTAATTTTCTCCTTATTAACTGACAAAAAAAAAAAAAAGAAAAAAGAAAACATACACACACACACACACACACAGCCAGAAAGCAAGATGCCGTTCCGACAGTGAATCGCGTTTGTATTAAGAGGTGCTTCTGAACGCGTGTTAGGATTCGCGTTTAGAATTCTGACACCGTTAAGGCTATTCTGCATCCCATTTCAGCAGCCGTTAAAGCACTCGAACACATGTGATTCTGGCAACTAGACCGGCGGTTCGCGACGTTATTGAGATGTGGTTAAGATTTTCTGTTTAGTATTAGTTCTCTCTTTCTCTCTGTGATACACACACACACACACATATATATATATACATATACATACTAATATATATATATATATATATTATATATATATATATATATTAATATACATATATAGATATTAAATATAATTATGATATATATATATTATTATAATACTTATAAATATATATATAAACTATATGTATATATATACTATATATCACACACACACACGCACACACACACACACACACACATATATATATATATATATATATATATATATATATATATATATATATATATATATAAAAGCGAATGTCTGTATCTTTTTTATGTTTGTGCGCTACAGAAATCCGAACCGCTCGACCGATCTAGACGAATTTTGGTATGAAGTCATCAGTTAACCAAACTTGGATAATAGGGTAGGATTCAAACCAGTACCCTCTTCCCCCAGCCCCCCTTCCTTTCATAACTTATGTGATAAATAAACTCTACGGGTTTATCATACTTTCTCTCTCTCTCTCTTGAATTTCAGAATACCACGAAAAAGCCTGTTAGCAGCTTAAAATCATACTGAAATTTGTAACCTCATCCACTGTAGAAAGAGTATACCTTATAACCATCTCTATAATGAGACACATTCTTAGGTGAAGAATTACTAAGAGCATTGAAATAATGTCATTCATGCTGTCATTCCCTGACTTAAAAGACTTCCTCCAATTAATAAATATTTCTCAAGTAAGTGAATCTGACAAAACGACTTGACTTTACGAAACTCGCTGCTAGTCTGACTACATTTCTAATTCCGAGTTACCATGAATCACTTAATATAAGTATATTTCAGCCAATTCTCCCATGTTTGGCAACAGAAAGCTTGGTGAGAATTTGCAAATACGTATAGTGAAAGGCATTAGTGAATACAGTGTTAGCAATGGAAAGTGAGGTCGAAGGATGGAGAACATTGGCAGGACACTGAATATATATCCCTTATGATGATTTGATTGTTGGCACAAAACAGTGGGACGTCGTGTGATTTGGCAATGGCGGAATTGGGTCACAATGAAGCCCGAGAGCCATGTGGTGACTGAGTGAGTGAATTACAGACAACGACATAAACCCGAGGGAAATTCCTGACATTCTATAGCCCCACCATTTCCAGATGGGCGTTCGACCCGACATTCGTCACACAAACGCTTCCAAACCATCTTTTTCCAATACCGAGTTGTCGGAAAATTTTTATTAAATTTGTCGATGACGCTCCTGCGTGACGACACTTCCAGCTTTGCAAATTCACGTCGGGGAAATAATTCCTTTTATTTTTTTTTTTTACCCATTGGAACGGATTTCATCTGGGCTCTGCCTCTGCAGTGGCTGGAAAAATTTACGCGGTTAACGAGAGAGCCAAACCGCGAACGCTGATGATAGCAACCACGCGAATCCTGCATTTCTAGTTTAAAGTATTCAGATATATATTTGAGTTGTTCTCTGCTTGAAAAAGACAAGACTGAAGTTGAAAATCCAGCAACAATTACAGAATACGGGTGAGGAAAATAACATGAATTAGACGACTCAGCTCTTTTTCATGCTTAATTGTTTTATAATTCCTAAAGAAGTCTGCCATTAACTGATAAAAATACGAACCCACACACACATACATACATACATACATACACACACACACACACACACACACACATATATATATATATATATATATATATATATATATATATATAACACTCAACTCTTTTTCAAGCTTAATCATTTTATAATTCCTAAAGAAGTCTGCCATTAACTGATAAAAATACGAACCCACACACACACACATACATACATACATCCATACATACATACATACACACACACACACACACACACATATATATATATATATATATATATATATTATATATATATATATGTATGTATATATAACACTCAACTCTTTTTCATGCTTAATCATTTTATAATTCCTAAAGAAGTCTGCCATCAACTGATAAAAATATGAACATATATATATATATATGTCAGATGAAAGGGGCTATAATTAATAATATGTTTAAATGCCAATGTGATGTGCTGTTCACTTTTAACTTCCCATAGAGACAGTCCGAAGCAATGACCTGAGAAAGCTGATAAGTCATTTCTGGGATGGCGTGATATGAAGATGTTTGTTTAAGCAGGTCAACGTTTGTTCTGTAGTTATGTGTGAGGTCATGGGATCTTGTTCAAGTGCCTTTGGAAATTGGCTGCAACCAGTTACACGGGGCGTTGACGAAGTGTGAATTCATATGTACGTGTACTGACTATGTCCGTTCATAATGGCATCTTTAGCCAAATCTATGGGGAGACTTTCAGAGAGGTCCATGGGAGAAAGGCAGAATGCTGGGGATAGCTCTGCGAAAGTTTATTTACTTCTGTGTGTGATATTCTGGGCTGTAATGGGTAAGTGTATTATACTTTAGCCAAAGGGATGGCTTGTTTGATACCTTGTACAAATGTTTAATAATTGACTTTGTCTTTACAACTGTGTGTACTTACCAGTATGTTCTCGTGTCTTTGTAACAGGCGATTCTAGCAAGGGGGGACAGAGAGTCCCGTATGGAGAAGAGCTAATTGGTGTGACTAATTACTGATTAAGACATTTAAATACTGGGGGTTTAACTGAGCTAGTTAGTCTGTGAGACTTGAATTATTATCTTTCCATTGTTAAATAAATATTATATTTTTGTAATGCATGACTCTCATTTGATGACCTGTTAGAATGGAGAGAGAGAGAGAGAGAGAGGTTGCGAGGAGAGAGAGAGAGAGAGAGAGAGAGAGAGAGAGAGAGAGAGAGATATTGAGTGTGTTATCAGTTTACCTCAACGCTTCGGGTTTCACGCATACCAAATATTAAATACCCTTCGCTGGTAAAAGGTATCAGAGATGGGTAACATATATGATATATATATTAATATATATATATATATATATATATATATATATATATATATATATACATGTCTTATTTAGTTTTCTACATTCTAGGTACATGCATCAAGTTCTTCATCATCAAAGTGAGGCAAAGATGCTTTTGCATCACAGACTGCTCAGGCATCACCGTTTCTCACTACCATTCACACCAATTACCTATAGTTAAAGTGAGCTGAATCCTAGCGAGTCGGCCGAGGCAGTCAGCTCATATACTTGTACAGTATAGAAGCCTATTTTCTAAGCATGAGCAAATTCTAGGCTTCACGCTATTTTAATTAAAATAATCTATTTGCATAAAGCAATTCTCAAAAGTATCTGAAAAGGGAGCATCTGATATTCATTTTCGTTATCCCACTAGGATTATTCATTTCATTTTTAAACTTCTTTTTATGTCGTGAGCTTTAACATAATAGTGTCATATTTTCATTTCCCGCATTAAGCTTGCTTGTGTAAACAACAGATAAAATCTAAAGCTACACGATAGCAGTGTCAGTTATTTTTACGATTTTTTTGTATAACTCTCTTATGAAGATCTGTAAGGCTCTTATAATACAATTATAGATAATTGTTTGTGTTGATCCATTTTTAAACATCAACAGGTTAATAAAAAAAAGGGCAGATGGTTAGTTAATAAGCTCATTGACAATTCTGAGACGCATTTTCTACTTCTTCACAAAAAAAAAAAAAAAAAAAAAACTTAAGAGAGAATACAACGCAGTTTTCTTACCGAGATCGTCGAAACAGTTACATAAGGGCAGAAAGAACCTTATGAATAAAGGACAAGAGCACTACCAGAGAAAGAAGGCAGAGAAACTTCCACAGGCGAAACAAAAAGATTGAGAGAAATTTCCTCAAAAACTTCTCTGGCTAAAAACAAAAGTTGAGAACCTCTGTTTCCGCAGCCCCATTGAGGGCTTTATATTTCTTTTAAAAAGAGTTGGGACCAAAATGGAAATGTCCCACTTCAAGTTTGGAGTGAGGTAGGGTCAAGGAAAAATCGTTCCTGGTATTTCTGTGCCCTGCATTTAATATTATGCTACAGGAGCGAGGTAAAAGTTTCCTAGGAAAAATTATATTTTCTGCAAGGACAGACAGTATTAGTTCTCCACTTTTAAATTTCAAGTCTGAACCTCAATACATAAAAAGGGTTGTGTTTTTAAACATAACTATTAGTAATGACAATTCTCCAGGAGCAACAGATAAAAGAAAATAAATCTGTAAATTTATTTCCACGTTCTTATTCCGACAAAAATATTTTTATAATCTGTAAGGAATATGTTATATATGTATAGATAGTATAATATACACATCCACACACATACACACTCACACACACACACACACACACACAACACACACACACACATATATTATATATATATATTCTATTATATATATATATATATATATACAATTATAATCTTTACGGAACGTGTTAAAGAGAACGGTAAAAAAGCAAAATGTTTCATTATATACAGAAATTTCCTTGAAACTAATGATGTGTTTAACCTTTTGACTAATACACTGTATACATACGTACATATTTTATTATGTATATATAATTATACAAACACACACCAGATACACACACAAATATACACACACACACACACACACACACACATATATATATATAATATATATATATATATATATATTATATATATATATTACTGCATCCAGAAACTATATTCTAGAGATTTAGCAACCATATACAGAGCTGTGCGATTTCCACGCAGTTCAGGAATAGAACAAACCATCAGGTCGATTAAATAGGCATGAAGAGTTTCCAGATATCTCGCATCCTCGTCAAATTTCTGCTTTGTGGATCTCTGTCGAAATCCCCGAGCTTTTACTTCTTTCTCATGTGTATTTGTTCGATTTGAAGGCAGAGGGTGAGAAGCAAAGGAAATCTGCTTGGGACATAGTACACTATGAAACATTTCTTTCCCCTAAATAAAGACTTTTTAAAACTTTATATTAACTGCTTTATCCAAGGTTAAGAGAAAAAATATAGCAACTTCATGAAAAAGGGCTATAATAGAATTAAAGTCGTTAAAAATGTCTCTGACATTATCATATTTTTAGACATGAAAACAACTTAAAATGGCTTTCTGGCTATTGTAACAGTCCATCATTTTCAATAGCATACTTGTCTTTGCGATCACCATCATTAGCAGGCGCCTTTGTTTTAGAAGTTTCCATGTCAACCTGTGGAACAATGACTTGACTCATCTCAAAAATCAGTTCCCAGAGGCTTTCAAAGTACTTAGTCAGAGTAGATGAAGGCAAGATGAGACCCCAGATGCCAATGACCTTGCTACTGTGAGGTTGATGTACTATCTATCATCACTTTCCTAAAAGTTTGCAGGTAAACACGAAGCAGAATAACTACTGGCACTGCTAATGGCAAACATTTTCCCTACCAACAAAAACAGCAGCCTCGTTTCACTAATGACAACGAATCATTTGTTGAAGCCTCTGCTCGATTTTTGACTGGAACTTGACCACTCCCAGTAAAAAACAAATGAATAAATAAATAAATATTGTCAACCGTCAACATTCGACTGTGGCACTGCTCTGTCCCCTCGGAACAGCTGTTTCCGAAAGGAAATGCTGGAATAAACTAAGAGTATATGTTGCCTGTCCATTTCCACTTCCACTAGAAGACCGAAGGTACAGTTTTGTTTAAGATCAGGGAAGGCGAAGAAAAATGACCCATCTTTCATCTAGTGGGATGATAAATGCTTTACAAATGTTATTTAAGATCAAAGGCAAACGAGTGCCCTTTTCCACCCCAGGCCTGGGGACAAGAGGAAGAGGATAAAGAAATGAGAAAGGTAAGGCATATACGTAATGACAGACCTCCCTCTTCATGGAATAAAGAATAAGAAAGAGTCAGGAAACAGAGAAGAAGAAAGATATTCCAAAGCTTAGAAACAGAGGTGTAATCCGTGGAATCTGTTGTTAAAAATGCTACAAATATACAAATAAGAATTATAACATTGAGTATTTTCAAAATATTAAAACAGGAAAGTCATGACAGTTATCAATAAAGGTATCACGACTGATATCCCGAAGCATAAAATAATTGTATAAAACTCCCATAACGGAACAAAGAATAATGATTAAAATTCAAATATTGAACAACATGGAACACAGCCTTTCTCATGATTAAGTTCCCTTGCAGTCACTTCAAAACAGAGAGAGAGAGAGAGAGAGAGAGAGAGAGAGAGAGAGAGAGAGAGATAGAGAGAGAGCGAGAGAGAGAGAGAGAGAGAGAGAGAGAGAGAGAGAGAGAGAGAGAGAGATTTAGTATTCGGTCAGAAACTGATGTTGTATAAAAGTATGTTTAAATTCATGTAAAAAAAATACTGATGTCTACATTCAGTTGCTGTTTCGGTCAGCTGTGGTGTATGAATTTTCGATATGTTCATTTGCACGAATTTTAGATATCATAAATTTAAACGACAGTTATAAAAAACGGGTCTTTCTTTTAGGGAAAAGTGTGTCAGTGTCCCTCTTTATCATAAAGATTCTGTAACGAGAGGAGAGAATCACAACGATATACAAGAAAGTCTTCTAAAATATACGGAAATCTTCGTAAAAAAAACGGTGATAAGGAGATATGACACATTCAAACACCATTATAACGTCACGCATAAAATGAAAAATAAATCGCCAAATGGAAATACGAAATCAGCCTTAAATGAAAGAGACTTGTCTGAAACGAGAAGTTATCATTACGAAGTATAATCTTACACCAAAATCCCTAAATATATGAGAAGCAAGAAGTACAATGAAAGAGAAACATAATTGTACATTTTTTCTTCTTAAGAAAACTCTTACAAGCATGTAGCTCTCGGTAAAACATTCGAAGGCGTATCTTGTAATGAAGGGAACTGCGAAGTTATCATTATGAAGAATAATCTTATATCAAAATTCATATAGTACACGAAAAGCACGAAGTAAAACGGAGCCAGGGAAACATTACTGCACAGTTCCCTTTCACAAGAAAACTCATATAAGTACGTAGTTCTCGGCAAAGCCATAGAAGGCTTATCTTGGAATGAATGGTACTGGGAATAAATCCAAATGCCAAGGCGATTTTCTCGGGCACATGTGACTCCGGAATCGTAACTTCTCCCAAGGAATTAAAGTTGAAGGGCGTTTCTTCCCTGCACCCCGAGTGCTTCCGCTTTTCTTTCCCTCTTTTTTCCCTTCCATTTCTTATGTGACAACATTTTTTTCTCCTTGATTTACATGCACTTCTGCATTTGCAAAGTCATTTAACAAATCATTTAATCTTATTTCATATTCCTTCCCTTTTCTACTTCGTATGAAGGCTTTACCAACGATGTGTGTCAGACACTGTGGTGCCTCTGATAACGACAGAGAAATTATCGATTAGTTAATCTCCTGTCCGAGTTCATCAGAGGTTCTGTTAATTAAGTTGTTAAACTTCCATCGTCTTAGGAACCTAATGACGAAAGGAAAATGCATCCAGTTCGTTGTGAGATGCAGTTGGTGAAGTCGACTCAAGAAGAATTTATTACAACTCTCACTAACTTTTTAAGTACATAATTCTTCTTCTTCTTCTTCTTCTTCTTCTTCTTCTTCTTCTTCTTCTTCTTCTTCTTCTATAAACGAAAACCAGTTTATAATGACACATGTCCTGATTCATTTTGAACGTTGAAGCCAAGTTATTTCCGGAATCGTTCAAAGGACCACAAGAAAGTAGATTTATACATTCGATAGCACTGTAAAATCGAATTATTTGACTAAATTCACCTTAGATATGACACTGAACCAAATCAAGCACAAATTACCTATAGCGGCATACTGTTTATTTCGAAAGATTTCAGAGCTCTGAAAAGATATGGAGCCAAAGAGATGATTTCATATTCATTTCCACCCAAAAGCCTCAATATTATGACTGACCTTTCACTTCTACCCTGGCAAATAATATTATTAATAATAATAGTGAAATACAATGATTTCAATATAACAAAATATCCTAAAACAAAATAAAGGAATCTGATTGGGCTTGAACCAAGAATGGATTATTCAAGCGCTGCATTTTTTTTTATCTGTTTTGGTGCAGTAAGAATAATGCAGAATGTTATTTTCAGGTGCAAGAACGGCTGCTCAATAATGGAAATTAAGTCTTTACTGAGCTGCCTTGCCGCTCTGAAAAACACGCTGATGTTCAATTTTGTATCAACGCTGAATATCTAACAGTACAGGAAATATTTAACAAAACGGAACTTGACGCAATGAAGAGAACTTTTCAATAATATTCTCTTTGTAGTCTCTACTATAGTTTGGTTTAGTCCAGAATTTTACTTTAGTCTTCTTGTCGCTTTAACAACCTCATGAATTGAATATATTGTGAAGGCAGATTTTTTTTTATTTAATCTTAAAAATTCGCTCCTTAAATTACTGACGATACTCGTACCATACATTACGTTCACTGCATCACGACAAACTTTCAAAACGTTGCACATCATCCAAAAACCATAGGGTAAAAATTGACAGGTGATACAAAACTACTTTTCAGTATTACGAGAAGGGAACAAAAACATAATGAAGACGTAAAAGTGTGAGCCATTTCTCGAACGTATTGTAACAGTTGCAATCCCAAGTAAAAGTGGTGTTGACGCCGGGTCAACGTCCCTACCTTCCAAAATACTATGCGTCAATGAAGGCTGCAATAAACCTTAGTTGTCTTGTATAACCCAAGGTATATAGAATAATCTATATACCTTGGTATAATCGGCAGTTGGTCTCAGCGAGGTCACAAACCCAAAACTAGTTCGAATTTATGTTGCTGCAGTTATGAACATTTTACGGGACTTTCCTACTCAGAAAATTCATCACGGAAAACTTTTCTACTTCCTAAATTAATTTCTGCCAATTCTGACGTCGATAGCAAAGTCAGTTCGAAACCCGTCTCCTTCCTGACACGAGAACACCTGACTCTCAGAAACGGCTGACGCATTCTGAACGAAACTCTCGCAAACGGCGAGAGTCATTTGGAGCGAG
>NC_061108.1:102303146-102310646 GCF_015104395.2 Macrobrachium nipponense
AAAAAGACAGATGTCACGTCATCAACTCCCCTCATTGGGGAAAAACTGTAGCCCATGTCGATCAACTTACGCAATAAAGCAAACTGCATGGGATCCATCTGTAAGGATGGTGCCACGGTCCATATTATCTTCATCTTAAGAAGTATTTTCACATTGCTATAAACATGTTTTATTAGAATGAATGAATGTCTGATATGTCCTCGTAGTTTCTGCCCTCAGAATTTAAATTTTATAGATACAAATGAAGACGTATGTTAACAGATAAAGGAGAGAAAGAAAAACAGAGATGTGAATATGTCCTACAGAAAAACAGAGATGTGAATATGTCCTAAGTATAAACTATACAAACACAATTCGATTCAACATTTTAGTTTTTGAATGATGATGTAATTTACAAACTGAAATAAAGAAACCAATGTACGTACATATCATCGTTAGAGAAGACAGATAAGCCTTACGTTCATGCATAATCACCTCGAACAAAGAACACTTCCAGCTATATCTCAATTCCCACGTGGAACGAATCTGCATAATCATTAACAAATGGAGCACTGCCACGCCGGTAGGTATAAGTCTTTGTAACATACAATCGCTTAAGTAAAAGCCCTCTTGGGAGAGATAACCAGTGAAAAGGGATGTCAAGGAAGAAACATTACTGGAATGCAGATACGAGTAGAACGCTGAAGTATATAGGACCTGATAAGCAGAGCTTGCTTCCAGAGTGCTTGGTCTCTCATTTTCTAATTCCAAATATCATTTTGTGGAAATTTACTCCGTAATTTAATAATGTACTAGTTTTTCTACAGGAAATTATGAACATAATTTATATACTACTACTACCACAGCAAGCGATAATCATAACTGCAGCGAGAACAATGTCAGTGATATGGCGTCAATGATCTTAACAGTTGAGACGCCACAAAAATCCCAATAAATAATTAATTCACTCAAATGATAAAATAACATTCTCATTACACAAACTGCCTTCTTTACTTTGCGTCCTTTGGAACACGGCCATCTCAGTGCGACTGAATGGCAGTGATGATCCTACTACTACAGTTGCACTGAGAACTGTGGCACTGAACAATTTCCTTCGGCAGAAGACCAACCAAACTAGTGGGATATTTGCTGAGACAGATTTGGAGGCTGCCTCTGGCCCGTCTAATATATCGACAACTACACCTATTCTTTCGTCCTTAGATTCCTTGACCTTTAATTAGTTAACTCTGCAAGGTACTGAGAGGGACCTTACAGATGATGCTTACAGGTTACAAACCTTGTACAATGGTGATTTAAAGAGGCTGGTACATGTTGATATCTTTTATGTCCATAACCTGAGTTAATATCTTTTATTTCCTTAACCCGAATACTTGCGACCACCACAAATCATCCTTACGTATAAAAGCAACCAGAAAATCACTATTGTACGTTCAATCGCACCTGTTATTCTTGCAACCAAAGAAGAGGATTTCAAGGCCAATAAATCGCCCTCCAGCTCCCCTAAAGCCTTAGAAAGCTCTCACTGCTGATCATTCGCCAATGTACTCCTCCAAAACACAAGGGCATTGCGTTTGGCCAATCTGTTACCCCAGTGCTCTTCCCATCCTCGACGAATTAATCTATGGTCAAGCATTAGAACCCACTCCCCCTCAGACTCCCATAGGATTATTCCCGAAATATTTCTCCTCTAGAATACTTCCTAACCTGCAAGTAACTCGAAATCGATTCCACAAAAAAGAAACAACATGAGGCCATTTCATGGTGGTGAGTCGCAGCTGAAGTTAAGAAGGACATAGCGGGAATAAGATACTGAGCCAGCGACCTCATCCATAAAATACTTGTCAAGAACAGGAAGGTTATTTCTCTAAAGAAACATCATATAATAAAAAATAATGATTTCCTAAGCGCGACACGTAACGTAGGTTAGACAAGCATAATGTAATAGTAACAAGGCGTGATCCACCTCCAGCTTACTCGATGTGCGTGCTAAAATCTACGGTCATATAGAGCATTGTTTCACCAACGAAAATTAAAATAAATATGCTATATTATATTAGAAATGACAGCGCTGTTTAACATGCATATCATTTATGTTTTACATTTTCATTCTGATAAATAGATCATAAATATCCTATCTAAAATTTTGTATCTTCAACTCGATGCGAAACACTTTTCTTAGACCTTTATAGGCTTTTCCATAGGGCTTTCCTACTCCCCCCAAACAAGAACAACAACAGCAGGAAGAGGAAGAACAAAACCAAGAACAAGAGCAACAACACAGTAGTTTGTAGGGTTACTCTCCGAGTAAGCGATAATAAAAAAAAAAAAATACGCTGTGCAAACGTTAGACAGCTACTCATGCTGACACTAACAGGCTCATCGCCAAACCCAAGACCTTCTTTCCCTTGGCACTACAAACGTTCCGTCAGATGGGTATAAGACCTTGTCATGTACAGATCATTATATACATATGTATATATGTATATAATCACATATCAAACCCTACTCGTAGCATATATCCTGTGAATTTTTGCATATTTTTTGTTACGTTGTAAGAAATAACAGCATCTTTTAACTGGGGTATAATGCTAAAAGGAATTTCCTGACAGCCTTGATCGAAGATACTGAGAGACCTTAATAAGATTACAAAACGAGGGCAAACTACAATATTCGCGTTTGAAAATTCGTTAGAGAGGAGAGGAAAGACATTAGTAGCAGGGAAAGCTCCAGAAATAAATTTTCCATCGTTCTCTCTCTCTCTCTCTCTGCAGCTTTCATATTTTGCAATTTGAGGTAGAATTCTCTCAAACCTGCACTCTCTCACTGTAACCTGCGTCGATCAGCTTGGATAATAATGTAAACTAAATAGTACCCAAACCCCCCTGGTTGTTGGAGTACAAAATGAAGCAATATTGTCTTCCAATAACTAGTTTTTTCAGTAATTAAACAAAAATTAAAAAGACTGACGATGAAATTGCTGGCAATAAGCCCGCCTGAATATGATTCATAGCACTGAATAAAATTCCAATCACGTGTTTTAAAAAAAATAACAGGAGTCAGCACACCCATAATGTCAGCCATTACTTCATCCCCGTAACAGACCATCGTATGGAAATGATCAGGAAATTTGCATGAGTAAATCGAGGTTAAATTTGGTCGGCCAATAATATTCTCAGTCATTATATTTTCATCATCTCTTGGTAACGACGCTGAATGGGTAACATCGACGATGCAAACGTCTATTATTTTTTTTTTAGTTTTCTGTAAAAGAAAACTATTGAGATGCCTATTTGTCTGTCCGTCCACAATTTTCCTGTCCGCACTCAGATTTTTAAATCCACTGAGACTAGAGGGCTGCAATTTGGTATGTTTGATGATTGGAGGGTGGACGATCAACATACAAATTTGCAGCCCTCTAACCTCAGTAGTTTTTATTTGCTTTAAAGTTAAACGTTTTACTTTATTTAATTTTAAAGTTAGCCATGACCATGCGTCTGGCACTGCAACAGGAAGGACCACCACTGGGCCGTGGCTGAAAGTTACGTGGGCTGCAGCTCAAAAAACTCGATTGCGCCGAAGATACATCAGAGCATTTTTTACTTCTTGTTTTTCTATTGAAACAAGATAACAGAAGTTAATCATGGATAATGACTTTTGAAAGGAATGCTTAAGTGGTATGCACCGGAAAATTACCAAGCTCCAGAGAGAGAGAGAGAGAGAGAGAGAGAGAGAGAGAGAGAGAGAGAGAGAGAGAGAGAGAGAGAGAGATAGCTAACAAATTTATTATTTCCTTACTATTATTACGATTCTATCTACATTTTCTGTTATGACGGAACTTTGAAATACCATTTGTTCTAATTAATTTAGTCTGAATATAATAATAGATACCATGTAAAATTCATAATTTTACATGGTATCTATTGTCAAACCTTCTTACATGAGCAGAAGGACGCTATTTGCTGTATTTTCAAATTTTTCTAATTATGACATTACACGTGTTCTCGATATTAATCATTCGTTTTTATCGACTGGATCAGGTCAATTGCTCATTAAGGTGATCTACACAACACATACATACATAAATATTTGTGTTCCAGCTGAAAAAAAGAAGAAGTTAGGAATGCTGTTTCTTTGGATATGGGTGCAGTATGAACTTTCATTTTGGAAAAGCTCTCTCTCTCTAGTCAATACGAAAAAATATAAACGGTTATATCCTCCCACTTTGTAAGCTACAGGTACTTATTCAAAATCCTTTTCACATACTAATCTCTTTCTCTCTCTCTCTCTCTCTTGTTATTTCACTCAAGTCAATACGAGACACATATAAACAGTTACATCCTCCCACTTTGAAAGCTAAAGGCACTCATTACAAATTCCTGTCACATACTTATACTAAACTCTCTCTCTCTCTCTCTCTCTCTCTCTCGTTATTTCACTAAAGTCAATATGAGACAAATATAAACATTGCATCCTCCCACTTTGTAAGATAAAGGCAATTATTTCAGAAGTTCTGTTTTATTATAAAAAAAAAAATTCGTTCGTTTATTACGTGGCAAATTAACCAGTAACTTTCCTATCACATATAATATTATTAGCGGTAAAAACAGAATGAAAGACTATTAATACCCCTCATAAAATGCGAACCGCGCGTAAAAAATAATGGGTGTGACCTTTGCAATTAATCCGCAAAGTTTGCATGAATGAATCACGATTAAACTTAGAGGGCCCATATTCCCACTTATATTCAATAATCTCACAGTAACTCCAAAGGACTGATAACATCGACAATGCTAAAATGTCAATTATTGTTGATAAATACCACTGGTGACTTTATAATGACGGGCATACAGTAAATAAACAATAAAAAAGAATATCGGTCTCATTAATAATGAGAGAGAGAGAGAGAGAGAGAGAGAGAGAGAGAGAGAGAGAGAGAGAGAGAGAGAGAGAGAGAGAGAGAGAGAGAGAGAGAACTGCAATGATACGAACAATATTGCAGGACCATTCGAATCTTTGGTTTCCTCCAATGATATTTATGTTTCACATATTTTCATTGAATTATACAAATGGTTTTCACAGGTTTCTAAGGGTTTTATGGAGCCTCTCCCAGCTATTAGCGTTTTGACTTTATGACTGTTGATAGTCTATCAATCGTGGTATCTATTCAAGCTTAACTTATCTATGGTACTAATTTTCTGGGACATGTAATTTTTCTTATTCACTGCAACAAAGCGTTCATCGTTCTTGGATGATTTTCCATTGATCACTTATGGCCTCCATACACTGAACGATTGTATGAACGACTGTCTGAACGGTTGTCGTTATCGACCCACACACACACTATTCATACAGTATGAACGATCTCCGCACCGATTTCAGTCTGATCAAAGATTTTGCCTAGAGAAGACATGGCATCATCTCTAGAAGAGACGCGCGCGATAGCGTTATATCGGCAGACAAACCCATACATTGAGCGATCTGTGTATGACAGCTTAAGTCGCAAGCCAGCAACTTGGTAGTGACCGATTCCCGCTGAGGTCGTTCAGACACCAAGCTCCGCCCACGTTTGCATTCAGACAAGCCCATACACAGTTTTTTTACGAACGATACAAACAGTCGTTCAGACAGACGTTTTGTGTATGGGGGCCTTAACTCTTGTCTGTGAAAACAGTAAAGCTTTTAGTAAAGAGAAAAATCTTGAACAGATATTTGGCTGGCATAATTTTGCTTTAATGTTCTCAGTCATGTTTTACATCTACTGTGGATTTTGTTCTTTGCAGAAGCTACTAAATAAATCTTTAGCTACACAGCAAACATCAAATCTTGATTGCCTTTGGCTGGAAAATTTATGAATGGGAAGGTAAAGGAAGGCTTTCTTACAATTTTATTCTTGTCTTGTCTTGAAGAAATGAACATAAGAAGTATGAAAAAAATTAAATAAATAATTTTATAAATTGTACATAACTTTATTTCAATGTTTTTAATGTCCTGTAAAAGTACCAATTGAGATGGGATTTGTCTGTCCGTCCGCAATATTTCTGTCCCCCCTCAAATCTTAAAAACTACTGAGGCTACAGGGCTTCAAATTGGTATGTTGATCATCCACCCTCCAATCATCAAACATACCAAATTTCAGCCCTTTAGAGTCAGTAGCTTTTACCTTAATTAAGGTTAAAGTTAGCCATAATCGTGCTTCTGGCAACGCAATAACACAGGCCACAACGGTTGGCTGTGAGTTTCATGGCTCGCGGCTCATACCGCAGTATACTGATACTGAGACCACCGAGAAATAGATCTATTTTCGGTGGCCTTGATTATACGCTGTACAGAAAACTGGACTGCGCCGAAGAAACTTCGGCGTATTTTTTACTTGTTTTAACCAGGAAACATTTTCTACGGAAATGACGGTATTACATTGTCCATCTGATAAGTCAGAAAGCATGGCTGAATAGAACTCGTAATCGCTGAATTCTGACGCGTGTAATCAAGTCCATTCAGCAATTCATTAACATTTCGTAATGTTGAAATGACCCTTTAACGCATGACCAGCATCCCATCCCGTGAGAGGAGACGCCACACCAGCCCCGGGGATGAAAAATGTTGCGCACATTCATCGTAACTAATGACACCATTTCCAAGTTTTAATGTTGCATTGCGAAAAGCTTATTCTATTTTTCATGGCTGGAAAATGGCGTGTCTTTTTGGGGGAATTCTGTGATCATTTGTTTTAAGTTTTCCTTGAAGGATGGAATTTTGGAGGCATTTTCGTGATAATTTTGCATTAAGTAGACTTCAACAAGATTCCCGTGGGTACTTCTTCATTTACGCTGAAGTCATTAAAATGCAATAAGGTACTAATTGTAGAAGAAGAAGAAGAAGAAGAAGAAGAAGAAGAAGAAGAAGAGAGAGAGAGAGTGGGGAGGGGGGATAACTTTACGCAAATTTACAGCTTTTATGGTAATACACCAACAACATTAACCGAACGAAATGTCCTGCAGGTTACTTTGCTGATAACTTCCATTTCACAATTTTCATTCCTGATAAAAGTTGCTTAGAAAAGTAAAAGCGTTTGGTTGTTAAAAGTTGATTGATGAGAACTTGTATGTTAACCAGATTATCCCCGACTACACAAAATAAAATAAATGCTCCATGAATTTAACATCATTTCTTTTTTGTAATTGAACAGTACATTTTTAAATGATGCAAAATCATTTACGACGTAGGTTCTGTTGTAAGAGGCTGCCTTGGAAATATAAGTTTCTTTTATTATCTGCTATTTTCCCTGTTGGATTAATCAAAGCCTGACATCTGGATGAGAGGTATGGACTCGGAAAATGAAGTCACCGACAGACACTGATTATTTGTACTATTATTAAATTGGAGAGGATTATTTTTTTTTGCAGCCGTAGAAGAGAGAGAAAAAAATAATTCAATCTAAATGACGGGAATCTAAAAAATTTTGCCAGGAGACAGAAAAAAGCATTGGGATTAGCGGTACAG
>NC_061108.1:102313146-102315646 GCF_015104395.2 Macrobrachium nipponense
AACGCGTCAAGAAAAACATTACTGAACATCTGGTTGAATAGTCAAGCAAGTACTGGATTTTACAGTTTTAGAATATCTCTTCATATTGTTTTCTGAGTATGAAATTTTCTTATATTTTTATCTTAGTAATTTCAAGTTTCAGGTAACTAAGAACGAAAGCAGAATTCCGCAATATATCAAGTTGAGAAATGAGTCCATTAAAGAACAAAGACTAATCTTCTTTTGACTATGCAAACTCATGGAGGAATTTAGAGCGAAGTATTTTGGGTTCGAGTTTACACTGCATTCAGTTAATTAGGATGGCTATTTACTCATTGCTGTCTATCTTCATTCCATTCGTATCATCGTCCAGCCCCGCCTCAAGAAACGTGCGCTTTTTTCCTAGAGGACGACGTTCTTTCTCATCAATATTTATTTTCTTTGGAAGGCAGTTAATCTAGAAATTTATCTTGAGCAAATGTATTCATTATAATAATGGTTAAATCCGTTTTATAAAGCCGCTTCCTTACAATTTCCGAAAACCTTTACATTTATGATGCTGTGAATGTGCATTTGTTTTTTTAAAAAACAATTACCATTTTCCATATTTGCCTATCTACTCTTTGCTAGGTACATCCAAAAGAGATAAATGATACAATCAGACGCCGTTGATACATAAGCTCCTGTACGAAGCAACTAAGCAACAAATTTTTAAAATTAAGAAATTCTGTATATTACGTAAGCGAAGAACTGCCACCAGGCCGGCGCTGTACTTGCGGCTACTAAGCCTTGCAGCGATCTTTTAAAACTCAGAAAACGAGGAAGTTGAATAGGCGCTCGGTTTGAGTTGCGATTATTTTCGTTCACCATCTTCATAGTGGAGCGGTGTGTAGCTTATAATTGCAGAAACAGGCACGGAAATTTCTCAAGCGAAAATGGAGAAACATCTCACAGGTAAGCAAAGCATATAGAATTTTATTTAGCCTTAATTTTATAGGAAACAGAGCAAAATCTTAGCAGTATACAAGCTTTGTCTGTTACCCTGTTCTATATGTTTTCGCCACATTATTGTGGAACATAAATGCAATGGCGAATTCAATTTCGAAATCAGAACACCATTAATCTTAAATACGTCGCATTATATAAGAAAAAAAAACTTAGAAATTCGTTATTAGAAATACTAAGTAGGCCTATGGGTTACTGGTTATGTCAGTAAGACTCTCACTCTTTTAGATATGTTTCCGTGATGCGTAAGTACACCTGCTGTATTTTGTCACTCATTACGAATTCTTTCCAATAATTAGGCCTATAATATATACTGTCTTTATCTTCAACAGTTCAGTTTTAGACAAGGCAAGTCAGAGTTAGAGATGCTTAACAAGCGAGATTTCTCAACAAAATTCCGAGACGTCACTCATGATGATAATTTCCCGGCGTAAAAAAATCGTAGACAACAGCTTCTATCATTAAATTCAAATTAAAAATAGTTGTGTTTTTATGTGTAACAATTCCTGGCTTACTTTAAATTTTCATCAAAAATTTGTCACAGAGACAGGTAAAACCAAATAAGTTTGGCAGCCTAATGCTAGACCTATGCCCTCTAACTAATCACTTGGTAGGAAGCTGTATCGTTTGAACCTTATCCTCAGTGGTATTTAATTCTGAATGTATAAACATAATTCCTCAATGGTAAAAATTTTGATTCATCATGCCAAGAAAAATATAGCCTTTGTGAATGGTTACAACAAGGAAAAGTAACTAGGCCTGGTAAACAGTAGGCCTATGCATACTGGATGGCAGAAACTTTTATTTTGTCCCGTTTTTAGGAAAAATTTTCTTCCAGATAAGTAAAAATTACTTTTCATGGTAATCCTTATTTAGCAATTCTCGGGCCTTTCCTAGATAGTAATCCTCAAGGTTTTTCGTTCGTCGTTATCTAGGACTAATATTACTTCTGTTTATGTTTTTTACGGTAATCACCACTGGCTTGTACTAAACACGCTACAAAGGCGGATACATTCCGGGTTTAAACTCTTGGGGGTCACCATCTACGAAAGATCCCAATTCTCTCTATACGTATCACTCAAAAGCCTTGTATAATAAACATAAATCACTGCTCGAATTTTCAGTCGTCGGTTTGTTTACAAGAGACTGCATGGCGGGAAAATATCATATTTATTTAAACGTATTTTTCAAAACTTTCGCTAAACAATGGTCCCGGAAATACCAAAGTAGCCAAAACCGCTAAACAAACGCAGTTTGTTAATCGAATGTGACACTAACTTCACAGCGATGCCGTTTAAAATGTTTGGTGGTATGTAAGCTCGTGAGCCATTGATAATAATAATAATAATAATAATAATAATAATAATAATAATAATAATAATAATAATAATAATAATAATAATAATGATAATATTAATAATATAAATAATAATAATAATATCCTTTATTTCAGCTCTGGGACATATACATGGAATATACAAAATACAGTAACATACACAATCTAGATACATGAGAC
>NC_061108.1:102320646-102325646 GCF_015104395.2 Macrobrachium nipponense
CGGCCACACAATTTTACGGGCTCAGCACATTTCTGCTAACTGGCTCACGAAGGCATTGCATGGCGGGTACTGCTTGCCTAAGGGATAGTGCATGCGAGGATACTACTGGCCTGTCTCGACGGAGGGTATTGCAAGGGTACTGGTATATACCTCAAGGGGGTCCTCAGACACTGTTCAAGGGGAGATGGGTACTGGTGTCTGCCTAGGAGTGTTCTATCGCTTGACTGAGGGGTTGTTCTACGGGGGGGGGGGGGGGGGGGGGGGGGGGGGGGGGGGGGGGGGGGGGGGGGGGGGGGGGGGGGGGGGGAGAAACTTTTTTTTTTTTTTTTTTTTTTTCCCTCTCAGTGTGGGTGAACTCCTCCTTTCTTTTTTTTTTTCTTTGTCGGGCTGTTGGAAGCAAGTCTGGCCTTGACAATGAAGACAGACATCAGCTGATTGATTAGTTGATGAAGTGAAACGGCCATAGAGTCTTTCTTTTAGAAAAGAGATTTTTCTCTCTTGAATGAAGAGAAAAGGAAATAAAAAGAGAATTGAAATGCATTGTATGGGTGTATGTTTTCCTTATGCCTTGGAAGACACATAATGGGGATACACAGATTATTATTTTTTTTTATTGTGTTGGAGGGATTACTTGGAAAATGGTGCCGAGTGGTGATGCATGCTAATGCCCGGTGCCGTGAATGGTGTTGTGTCTGTGTGGGTGTGGCAATGGTGGTATATCATGGTGTTGCATCTGGAGAAATTGTGTGTCATAACGTTCAGCATTACTGGTGTATGCTATTTGATTTTCACCCTTACTTGAGATCTTTGCAAGAGAAGTATTGATATGGAGAATTATTATTATTATTGATAATTATTATACTTGAGATGTGTTACGGGAGGGTTGCTTAAGTATAATTATCATTACGGGAGACTTGTTTTATGAGAGATTTGAGATATTTCATGGGAGAATATTTTATAATTGTTACAGATAATTATTCATGGAGAATTATTAAAATGAATTAAGGGAGAGATCTTGGTGTTAATTATTTGTTGAGTTTTTGTAACTTTGGAGAATATTTCAGTCATTCGCGAGCGACGAGTTTTGCTGAATCTTGATGAATCTGGCTGAATCTTGGTGAACTGTGTTGAATCTTGCTGAACTTTTGCTGAGTTTTTTGCTGAATTTTTTTGGAGAATGGACAAGCATTAACATTGGTGATATTTTTTTCATACTGATACTGGTGATTTTGATGATAGAAAAATTTTGGTGATTTTGTGATAATGATATTTCTGATACTGATTTCTTTGTATACTAATACGTGGGTGTTGTAATGCTATCAAGGGTGGTGAAATTCTTTTTGAATTTGGGAGGAACTAACAACACATTATTTTTTTTTTTTTTTCATGAGTTCAGCAGATAATTGCTTGACATCTGGTGAGTTACGAGAGATAGTTAATAATGCCGTAGATTTTTCTTTTCTCCTTTTTTGGAAGTTAGCCATCGCTGACACAAGTTTTTTTTTTCATCATGGGTGAATTTGAATTTATTTTTTCTCTCCAGTTGGTGTGAATATTTTTTAATATCTCAGTTCGTGACTTAGAGTCATTATTCGGGAACGTGTTTGTGTTTCAGCCATTTGATGCTGTAGAGAAATTTACGGGAGAATTCTTGCATGTTTTGAATGCATACGTAATGGCACTACATTTTTTCTCTGGATATTTGTGTTCCAGAAATTGTGAGTTTTCTTGCACAATACATTTGTTGTATTTGTGATAGGAAACAACTGAGAGATAGGAAACTTGGTTAAGTTTTCTAGTGGCCTATGTCGTAGTGCATATGGAGAAGTCTTGGCTAAGACACTGTGAATTTGGAGTTCTGTTATAATGAGTTGTGGCACATTGGTGATTTTTTCTAGAATTTTCTAGACAGTTTTATTTGCCGAGTTTTGCCTTTTTTAGCAGTTATGCTAAATGGAGAGAGTTTTATAGTTTTTGACTATAACATTGAGTTATTCTCTGGAGAATTGAGGTATATTATTTTGGAGTTATAATTTGAGATATAATATATTGGGGATATATTTTTGGCCATTTTTTATATTTACCAATAGTGGTATGAGCTATGTTTAGTTCAATTATTTTGCAGCCATCTTTGTTGCAAATGGAGACACATATTTGAAGATATATGGGGCAATATTTGTGAGTGGGTGAACTAGATGCTTTGAGTGCACATTTTTTTGGAGATAGGATTTCATTTTTTTTATTATCCTTTTTGGAGATATATTTTTTTGGAGCCTTGTTTTATTCCACATGGAGTATTGGGGAAATAGAGGTAAATATTTTTTTTTTATTTTCCGAAATAGAGGTGATTATTCTCTATTCCTGGAGTGGTGGTTTTTTTTTATTAACATATGCCTATTGGAGAAATTAGTGTGAATAATATGGGGTTGGTTATTAACCAAATGGAGGAAATATTTTTTTTCACCGGAGTATTGGGGAAATAGAGGTAAATATTTTTTTTTATTTTCCGAAATAGAGGTGATTATTCTCTATTCCTGGAGTGGTGGTTTTTTTTATTAATATGCCTATTGGAGAAATAAGAGTGAATAATATGGGGTTGGTTATTAACCAAATGGAGGAAATATTTTTTTTCACCGGAGTGCTGTTATTATTAATATGGTGTCACATATTTATATATGGAGATGGAATTGATCTTTGGGGGTGACCTTTTTTTGTGGTTATGGAGTTTGCCTTTTCGAGACAAGAGAAGATTTCTGTGGTTCTTTCTCTTTGGTTTCGTGACTATTTAGAGGCGAGTGGCATTACATTGTGGTCTTAAGGAGATGTGTGCATTTTTTATGTTCACAAGTGTGTTATTCTTGGAGGCATATAATTGGGCAAAGTCATGTTGAGAGAATACATCTTCGAGACAAATGTTTGAACACATTAGTCATATCCTGGAGTTAATTTTGTGAAATGTGTCTGTTAGACCTTTTTCTGTAGAATCATGAGTTTTCCAAACTTGTGTGTCTGACTGGACATTTTTTGTGCTGCTGTTTGAGCATACGTACGCAGGCGGATTTTCTGCTGACAGGCGCTGTGCTGTTTCTTTTCCTCTGATGGTGATTGATCAGAATTTTTGCAATATCTGGAAATGTTGACAATAGCATTTCACGAAAGCGCTTGGGTAAGAGTTTGCTTTCTGGACAGGTTCAGTCGATAAAGTTGCGATGTCGAGAAATTCCGTAACTTTACATGGAGCATTTCTTGGGAAAAACGCAGGGGGTTATGCATATTATACATGTATTATGTATTTTGTGACTGGGGAAACCTACTTGTGGTTATCTTTGTTTTTTTTTTTCTTCCTTTTCCTACAAGAGATGTAATTGGGGGATTGAGCTTAAATAGCCTTTCTTTTTTATAGGGAGATGTGATTTATCGGGGGTTGTTAATTACGTAAATGGGAGTTTGACATTAAGTTTCATTGTACTTAATTGTATGAGCAGTAAAGGGGTTTTTGCTGTTAAACATTGGAGATTTTTGCTGATTTTGTGGGTTGTTCAAATGTCAGGGCTTGACAGAACATTTTTTTGGGTCTGGGCGTGTTACGTGATTTTTTTTTTCCTTGGGCTCATTACGATTTTTTCTTTTTTTTTTCTTATGAGAACATTCGAGTTTGAAATGTGAGTGCAGAAGTCCGTGGAGTTGCTGTGATTTCTGAGTTGTGTGTGTGCTGATGTGTGAGTTTGGAGAATTGAGTTGGAGAACTTGTTGTTTTTTTTCTTTGGGAGTTATGATAATGACTTGTGAATTAGTAGTCATATTAGAGGGAGTTAATTGGGAGACGCTCAGTTAGTATTTCTGACTTTTTGAGATCATTGTTTGATAGAAGTAGTATGTCTGGGTTAATTCTTTTTGGATTGACCAGTGACTTGACTGACATACTAACACACCAAAAAGTCGTTTCCCAACGCTAGCAAGACGTCCACCAGCCGTGCAGAGAGGTTGCTGTCGTTTTGTCCGTGGTGATCACGAGAGTCCTACAGCGTGTCTTTTGGGGATCTGCAGAAGCCATGAGAAGTCTTCTACAATGAGGGAGGCGTTCCGTCTTCCTACAGCCTGCTACTGTCTGTTCAGCTAGTTGCAGACAAAGAGAGATATTCAAGAATCCGAAGAGAGAAATTCTAGTGTTATTTGGAGATAAAAGCGTAACAGACTTTATTTTATAATGCCAGAGACGTGCACTTATTACTTATATTTTATTTTAAGCTGGCCAATGTGTTTTATATTATATAAGCTATTTTGCTAGGCGGGAGCTAGCATTAGTTAGGTGGCCGAGCAGTGAAAGGCCTAGGGTTTTTGATTAATAATATATTGCCAATATGTTCGCTGTGACCTATGGAATGTGAAGAACAGTGGAGAAGCAACGACCCGAGAGAAGCTGAACAATGAGTTTCTATGGATGGCATGAGATAAAACTGCATAGTTAGAAAAGTCAATGTACTCAGTTCATGAACTCTTCTCAAAGTGCCTTTGTGAAACTGGATGTAGCTAGTATTGTGAGGCGCTAACAAAGTGTGCGTTCGTAAGTGCGTGTGCGCCTCTTCTATTGAAAATGTTGGTACCCAAGGTCTATGGGCGGGGGATTTGATAGAGGCGTCTTCCAGAGAAAGGCAAGATGCCGTGGTGCTCGCCGGGAGTTTTTTTATGATATAGTGCTTTAAATAGTCCGGCTGCTTGGGTGAGTGTTGAAGTGTTTTAGCCAAAGACTGGCTTGTTATCTATTTGACATTTTTATAATGATATTCAATCTTTAATCTCTGTTTGTTAAACTTGTGTGTGTACTTATGGGATGTGTTCGTGTCTTTGAAACAGACGGTTCTGGCAATGGGGGGACCGAGAGGGAGTCCCGAGGGAAATTGACTTTTGGTGACTAATTACAGTTCAGACATTTTACTGTTGGGGTTTTTTGAGTTAGTCAGTAAGACTTGGATCATTATCTTTGTTACTTAATAAATGTT
>NC_061108.1:102330646-102358146 GCF_015104395.2 Macrobrachium nipponense
TACTCCCACCAATCACAAGATCCCACCGAACAAATATACAGCTACAGATTATCTCGCGCTCGTCGTGTGGTGGAAAACGCATTGAGCCTGCTACAGATGAGATGAAGAGTCTTTGGGATGACAATGCAACAGGAAGTACAGGTGTGCAAGAAGATAACTTTGTGCGCATGTGTCATGCACAACCTGGCACGGCAACGTTACCAATGTGCTGGCACCGACGTCGACCATGAGGACCAACACCATAACGTTGTACCAGGTACTTGGAGACAAGAGTCACTGAACCTCATGGAACGACTCATGGTAAGAAGGGGACCAAACTACACACGTCGAGCGAAGGCTGTCAGAGATTACCTAGCCCAGTACTACTCATCGGATGCAGGCGCAGTGAAATGGCAAGAGCGAATGGTGTTTCCTCGAGGAAGACCAGCTACTGACGAGTAGAGGACCCAAAGAACTCTGTAATAAAACATAACCAAACAAATGTAAATAATTATAAATAAACATCATCATATATTTCTCATTGTTTTATACTCCCATACTTTGGTATTACACTAATAACAATATTAATACAATAAATAATATTGGTACGATGATTGGTATATATAAAAAATGATGTTGGAAAATAATTAACTGAAAGTTATAATAACATAATTCATAATAATGAGACAAATGAGAAGCAAATGAAGGACATAAAAAAAATACTTATGCTAAAAAAACATGAAAAGCATAGAATATAAGAAAATTAACATGAAAAGCATAGAAAGTAAGAAAATAAACATGAAAAACATAGAATATCAGAAAATAAACATGAAAAACTTAGAATATCAGAAAATAAACATGAAAAGCATAGAATATCAGAAAATAAACATGAAAAGCATACAATATCACAAAATAAATCTGAAAAGCATAGAATATCTGAAAATAAACATGAAAAGCATAGAATGTAAGAAAATGAACATGAAAAGCATAGAATGTAAGAAAATGAACATAAAAAGCATAGAATGTAAGAAAATGAACATAAAAAGCATAGAATGTAAGAAACTGAAATTGGGACTTGGTTTTATTATAACATGTTTAACTGCAAATATCATATATTATCAACTGAGGCCAATATGTCTTTAGTATCTTACTGATTTTTCATTGTTCCCATGTAAATAACCATGTCCAGTCAATGTTAATTAATGTTTCATTATCATATTTGTATGTGTTCATGTTCATTTGATCATGTTCTCAAAATAATATTATTGTTCTTACCTTGTACGTTATTATATCATTTGATGGCCATATTTATTTCGTGTTACATTTCATTTTATACTTTAAGTTATTTTTCGAGTTGTATTTATTTCATAGATCATATATCATATTTCATGTTAAGATTTCCTGTTGTATTTCCTCATGTTATTATTCTTTCTGGCCATGCTCTTTCATTATTCAATTTCATTTTATATTTCAAGTTATTTTCAGAGTTCTATTCATTTCATATTTCAAATATATTTCATTTTATATTTCCTGTTATGCTTTTTTCTTATTCAATCTCATTTCACCCAATCATATCATATATATAGTCATGATATATAAATTAAGAATCAATAAGGAAAATGTAAATGCAAGACACTATTTCAACATATTTATTACAAGATGAAAAATTATTTATTATAAACATTAAAAAAATAATTAAATAAGCATCAATAAGGAACATGTAAATGCAAAACACTATTTCAACATATTTATTACAAAAAGAATAATTATTAATTATAATTAAAAAAATAATTGAATATGACTAAAATTACTAAAATACAATTAATTCTAAAAAATTTACATTTTTATTTACAATATTTACAAAATCACTCAAGTGATTCTGGGTCAATGTCCTCCTTATCACCTGGTGAGATGGTAAGTCGTAGGTGGGTGGATCCTCTGCGGCAGAAGGTTTCGGTGTCGAAATACTGGCGCCAGGGGTAGGGGGCCGCAAGTCTGCCAAGGGACTGTATACCAACGTCGACATCGAAGAAGTGGAAGGTCGAGGAGAGAAGTTGAGTGGTGTCAAACGTCCACTGGGGAAGAATGGCGGTGTGCCTAGCCTCGGCGCCGGAGTTGCGTACCCATGAGGTACCTGCTGCTGCGGCTGAGGTTGGTGTTGGAGGTGCGTAGCATAAAAAAACATAGGTTGGGGTTGAGACGCGAACCACTGGTGTGGTGATGCCCGAACCAGTTGCACTGCAGGAGGTGTTGAAGGTGTTGAAGTCCCAGGTTTCGTCTGCGTCTCCTTATCAATTCGCAGGGGCGTCCATGGGGAATAACCGCCATGAGCCATGGCCTCTTTCGTCGCCGCATCCTCTTCCTCGGGCCCCTCCAAACTATGACACAGCCTGATGACTTGCTCGAAGAACGGCTTCTGGTATCTTCGAGGCACATGCTCCAAGCGCTGCGTCAGGTACTGCACGAACACACAGATGTCACAGTGCGTGTTGTCCTGCGCTTGTGGCATCAGTGTGTTTATGCTGGTCATAATCTGTCAGTTGAGTCTGCAGGCCTTCTGTAGAGTCAACTGACATGTCGGCGGATAGCCATCGGTCCTCTGGCAGGTTTGTCACTCTCTTCTGCTTCAGCAGCCTCCTCCGCTGGATCGAAGCAGCTGATAGGCCCGACATGTCTGTAGAGGAATCGTCTGCGTCGGTTCTCTGTGACGATATAGGCGAGAATCGATCACTGGCTACTGTGGGTTCGTGGGCGATGTGTCCTTCCAGGAATGCCCACGTGGTCATCACCTCCTCCTCCCATGGTGTCCTGCTGCGTGCAGCAGACTCGCTCTTGTATTCCCGCTTCTCGATCTTGCTGAAGTCCGTTCGGCGAGCCTCAAAGAACTTGCAGACTTGCTGGAAGCTGCAGCCGATGAAACTCGCTGCCAGTTCACGCCAGAGTTCCTCCTTCCTCCTGGGATTCGACCATTGCTTGTCCCGCTTGTCGTACAAGGTAGGGTGGGCCTTGATGAATTCCACGATGACTTCCTTGTCCTCTGGCGTGAATGGGTAGTCTTGAATGTCCTTCTTGCTGGGGTGGTATCGTTTCTTCGGCTGTACGACGATACCACTCGGGCCTGCGATGTCCTGGGATTCCACAATGGACGGTCGGCTCAATGTTCAGCTCTTCCTCGTGTTCTGAGGTCTCTGACCGTTGAAAAGGCTGCATGTCCTGGCTATCATGGCTGTCCTGGCTATCCTGGGTATCTTGGGTGTCCTGGGAATGCTTGGTAGGCCTGGGGGTGGTCTTCCATAGGGGCATCGTGTCACGTGGCTGGGAAAACATCGCTGGGTAGGCGTCCCTGGGTGAGCGCGCACGTGAGTCAACGTCGCTGGGAGAACGTCGCTGGGTAGGCATTTCTGGGTGCACGCTCGTGGGTGAACATCGCTGGGCAAGAGTGGCTGAATGAACGTCGCTGGGTGAACGCCCCTGGGTCAGCGTCCATGGGGCAGCGTCCCTGGGTGAACGTCTCTGGGCGAGAGATGGCGTCGCTGAGCGAGA
The DNA here is from genome assembly GCF_015104395.2 of Macrobrachium nipponense. Taxonomy (NCBI): domain Eukaryota; kingdom Metazoa; phylum Arthropoda; class Malacostraca; order Decapoda; family Palaemonidae; genus Macrobrachium; species Macrobrachium nipponense. The sequence continues at coordinate 102,334,169 of NC_061108.1, forward strand.
GTGGCTAGGTGAACGTCGCTGGGCGAGAGTGGCTGGGTGAATGTAGCTGGGTGAACGCCCCTGGGTCAGCGTCCGTGGGGCAGCGTCCCAGGGGGAACGTCGCTGGGCGAGAGAGAGCGTCATTGGGCGAGAGGGGCTGGGTCACAGAGTGGCTGGTCAGTCAGGCAGTCACAGTGAGAATAATGCCCCAGTGGTCAGTCAGGCCCCTTTTATCCTACCCAGAATGCGCGACAACCTTCCATCCAATCGACCTACGGAGACGCCGTAACACACAGCACGCCCCGCAACATGTTCGCGGCATGTATGAATTGAGTACGACGGCACCTTGCGGGTAGTACGACTTCGCACCACATCGCGCCACGTGCGGTGTGGTGCGGTGTGGCACGGAACCATGCGGGTTCTTACCTCTTTTGTTGTGAGGCCGTGCTACACCGCATACGGCCTCGTGCGACTTCATCAACCACCCAGATGCTGCTAAAAAATGTGAAATTATTTAAAATCCGGGCGGCGTAGTGCGGCTTAAACAGTCATCGCGTGCCCTCGCTTGCGATCCCATGCCGTAACAGCCCGCACCACGAAAGTGTGTAGGTGTAAACCAGTCTTAATGAAAGATAAATCTGTTCACTGGCTGCGAAAAAGTAGCACGAGCTGCGCAATGACGTTATCTAGCCCAGCACAAGGGGCCCAGCATTTAAATGCTGGGTTCGTTACATGATGGAGTCGAGTCAGTCAGCAACTAGCCGATGTTGTGTTCACAAGGTTGGCTGCGGCAATCAAACATGCTTAGCAATTGTGCTGTTAGTGGCTGCACATCCAATTACGAAAATAAAGATGGAACTGCTTTTCACAGTTTCCCACGAGATAATCCTGTTTTTGCAAGTGTGTGCAACCGCACTTTCACGAGAATGATTACAAGACATTTGAAATATGAACTCCTAGCTTGAGTATCCAAAATTATTGAAAACAGAGTTATTAATGGGCGATTTTATTTTTATGTTACTTTGTCCACTTCTCAGTCACACTATCTAACTTTATTAATTTCAAGTACATCAAATGTAAGGAATAATGCAAACAAACCCGTATAGTAAAATTAGATCAGTATTTTAATCAGATTGACTTAAACTATAGGCCTAGGCCTGAATATTTTGTTATTCGAAAAATAATGGGTTTATTTGTAGCCATTTATTCCCCTTTTTTACATGTTGGCTGAAATATATGCTTTACGAACTAATGAAAAAAAACATCTAAAATGGTATAACAGAATTCAAAAGGGAAGGAAATTGCAAAACTATTGCTCTGAAATTAGAAATAGAATATGAAGGTTAGCCCCTACCCCTGTATCCGTCAATACATTGTATAATGATATTCATGTGGATAGATTTGTGTTTATGTTTTTCTGTAGTGAGTATAATTCTTAATAATTTTATATCAATCTACCTGTGTCTTCAACTTTTAACCTGACTGAATTCTACACTATGAACATTATAATAGTTTGCTGCTAATTTTATGATAAAAGATGACAGTCTCAGTCTTACTCTTATTTAACATAATGCCCACTTATTTACACATTATACTAGGCGTTAATTCATCCCTTTCTACATCAACTTTACAAGTTGTTATGTAGCCCAGGCCCGTACCCAGAGTTTTTACTTGTGGGGGGAGGGAGGTCGTTTTTCCAAAAGCTGGACTTATTCTTATATACATGTCATTGCATATATAGGTATATATGTACAAGATGAAATACTTGAACATGTTATTTTAGTTATATTACGAACAAAAAATTGGGTATGCGGTTTATGCCCTTCTTCCCAATTAGCTGTTATTCAAAGTACTGACTTTGGTTAACAGAATTTTACTTATAATGTTGAAAGTTTGCACCTGAAATTCAAGAATATTACTTCAGTTTTACTAATTGATTCATTTATTGTGTTAACAATAACAAGCATATTACTTTATTTGTTGTTATGTTATATACTTTGATTTAACTAAAAAAAAACAATAATCATTTATTACCTTGTAAGTACGGGCCTGTAGCCATATCAATGCGAATTATTCCACTATAGAAGGTAAGCTGGAAAATCTACAAAATGAGACATGAGGATACAAGCTTACATTTTAAAGGTTAATTATCTTATAAACTGCTAAATTACATTATAATGTGTAAGATGCTTAGATCATTTCTCTCTCTCATTTCTACTCATTTACTGCAGTACTATCTTATAAATTACTAAGTAATTACTTCGGTCTAAACATAATAATAACAATCTTACACAGCGGTCCAAACATAATCATAATAATATCACACAGTCCTTTATAATATTACACAGTAATTTCCTGATAGAATACAGTGCTGGCCACTCCTCATCCAATATTATTAACTTTAAGTAAGCTATAACAACAATAGACAGAATCAATACGTATGCTATATTTTAACCATACTATTTATATTAATTTTTCTTTAAATACGAATGATATACTTGAAATTAATAAAGTTAAATAGTGTGACTGAGAAGTGGACAAAATAACAGGTAACAAAAGTCCCCTATTAATCACTCCGTTTTCTATAATTTAGGATACTCGGCCTAGTTAACGTCATCACCTGAGCGTGAACAGACTTATTCTTTATTAGACTTTGCTACTACGGGCTGCTCTATGAGACAAGAGTCCGTGCTGGCATAAGGCCAGCCTAATCTTCAACAACAAGGGCCTTTCCTTCGAAAAAGAATTCGTATGTATATGTGTACATTATATATATATAATATATTATAAATAATAATATTAATATTTATATAATATCTATATATATTAATATAATAATAAGATATAGAAAATAATAATAATCTATAATCATAGATAAGCTAAATAGAATAATATAAATAGATATATAAATAGATTATATAAATACATAATATCTAGAATTTAATAGATTATATATATATTAAATTAATAAATATAAATATTATAAAAATTAAATAAATATATAAATATTTATATTAAATATAATATTCAAATATATATATATTTATATATATAGCACAAACACACACATTATATATATATATATATATATATATATATATATATATATATATATATATATATATAAGCAAAAGCCACGAAAAACAATAGTGAAAATCGGAGTAGTTGCTAGGCCTTTCGAGACACGGTCCTCTATATATATATATATATATATATATATATATATATATATATATATATATATATATATATATATATATATATTTCTTCCACGTAAGAGAGACCTCCCATTCCTCGACAACGGGTAAAATGAAATTATGGTTTTTCTCTTTATGGAGAGAGTATTAACTAATGGTTTTCCTTAAAAATATTCTGGTCCTTGTAACGCAAAACATTGATTCTCTCGAAATATGTGACAATTGTTTTTGTGGCTTACTTACGTAAGTAATCAAAATTTTCGAGATTTTTTCTTTCGTACTTATTCAAGGCATCCCTTTGGTTGCCTAATTAAGGTAAACAAAAAACGCCTTTGGCAGGGGTTCTTTGAAAATCTGCTTTCTTGAAATGATGCTCGAAAATGATACAGGCAGAAAGAAGTCAGTATGGATTTCCTTTTACTCCCTACGTTACTTCCTATTTCCCCCTCTCTTTCCTTTCTACGTTTTAAATTAATGATCTTTCAAATTTATGCACTTCGGTCTGCCTGTGTATATATATATATATATATATATATATATATATATATATATATATATATATATATACACTATACGTTTTAAATTAATGATCTTTCAAATTTATGCACTTCAGTCTGCCTGCCTGCATATATATATATATATATATATATATATATATATATATATATATATATATATATATATATATATATATATATATATATATATATACTATATATACTATATGAGGGCCTCAGTACCACAAGGTGGTAAACGCCACTTTTCAAAAAATGAGTAAATTGGCCTCAAAGTCTAGCATTCATTACTCTGCTTCTAAGAAAGATATTAATTTAAACTAAGTTTCATATGAAAGCCCCACCCTTTATAGATTTTTGGTGAACATTAAAAAAAAAGTTGTGGGGTGCGCTTGTGCGCTAGCATTCAAAATGTACGCCTAACCCCTCACATTTGTGTATATTTTATTCATAACCAGCACTTAAACCATAATTATATATAATAAAGTGTTATTATATTCGTGTTATAACAGCAATAGATGTAATAATAATAATAATAATAATAATAATAATAATAATAATAATAATAGTAATAATGGCAATAATTTTAATAATAATAATAATAATAATAATAATAATAATAATAATAATAAAATATAATATAAAAATAATATCAATAATAATGGTAATACAGTAATATTGGTTAATAATATTGATAATAATAATAATGATAATAAAATGTGTACTCACCACGAAAATACTTTCGTGGTATAACAATCATGGATGTTATACTGATAATAATAATAATAATAATAATAATAATAATGATAATAGTAATAATAATAATGAGTATTGATAATATTATAAATGATAATAGCAAATGATAATGATAATACGGTAATATTAGTAATAATGATGTTGACCATTATAACATCCCATCATCATAATGTTTAGCCATTAAAATTATCATCACCTATATCATAATAATAATCAAACACAAAAATATTATAGAAAAATAATACGACTACACTCACTACTACTTTTCTAAGAAAATCAAATATTTTAATCTGTACTCACCATGAAAATACTGTACATCCGCTAAAGAACTTGAAAATAAGGGAAGGTGGGGAATGTAAACAATAGCGGAGATTGTAAACTGTGCGGTGATTGGCCGACACTTACGGCCGCCTTATGGGGAAAAATTCTAATTGGCTTAGAACTGACTACCCGCTGAGTGACGCGTGCTCTCATTGGCTCACTCTTGAGCTGCGCAGTGCTTCCTTCTGGTTCTAACTGAGCTCTTATAAGGCTGTAACCTCCGCACGACACAACGCTCATTCATGTAGACAAAATCGATTATTCCTACTGCTCAAGTAGGGATTTCGACCTTTTTGAAACTCCTGAATAGCATAGAAATGCAACAAATAGGCAAGAGGAAACGTTGCCAAATCTACTGGTACTCCTAACTCACTATTAGTGGGGATGGCGTTTACGACTCTGTGGTTCTGAGGCCCTATATATCTATATATATATATATATATATACTATATATATATATATATATATATATATATATACGATATATATTATCATAATATATATATATATATATATATATATATATATATATATATATATATATATATATATATATATATATATATATATATATATATATATATATATATATAGATATATATATATATATATATATATATATATATATATATATGATATATATATATATATATATATATATATATATATATATATATATAATATATATATATATATATATATATATATGCAGGCAGACTGCAGTGCAAAAAATTTGATAATCATTAATTTAAAACGTAGAAAGAGAGGGGGAAATAAGAAGTTACGTAAGGAGTAAAAGGAAATCCATACCGACTTCTTTCATGCCCGTATCATTTTCGAGAATCATTTTTAAAGAAAACGGATTTTCAAAGAACCCCTGCCAAAGGTGTTTTTTTTTTAACCCTTGAATAAGTACGAAAGAAAAATCTCGAAAATTTTGATTACTTACGTAAGTAAGCCACAAAAACAATTGTCACATATTTCGAGAAAATTTTGATTACTTACGTAAGTAAGCCACAAAAACAATTGTCACATATTTCGAGAGAATCAATGTTTTGCGTTACAATGACCAGAATATTTTTAAGGAAAACTATTAGTTAATACTCTCTCCATAAAGAGAAAAACCATAATTTCATTTTACCCTTGTCGAGGAATGGGAGTCTCTCTTACGTGGAAGTAATATTTATGAAAAAATGCGAACAAATAAGCACATTAACTGACAAAGAACGCAGAATATAATCATGACATGAAAAAGGTCTGGGGCGGCTGAATGATGAGATTATGAATATTTTCATAAGTTTCGAAAAATATTTCTTTAATTCTTGAAGTAATTAACCTGCAAATGTTGTAGAAAAGTCTTTTTCATAAATGCGTATGGCTTCACTGGACTTTTCTAAAATGTTCGATAAAATGAAGATTTAACTAATGATAAAAAAGTGAAAACTCTAAATCACCAAAGACATTTTCAATTCACGATGAAAAATATTGCAGGGTAGAGAAATTTAGCCCCGATCGTCGAAGAGAATTAAAAAATAAAGCAAAATATCTTTGATTTGTAGTTACAATGTATTGACGGTATTTTTATTTCCCGTGAATCAAAGTATTTAAAAAAAAAAAATTAAAAAGTGGCAAAAAAAACCATTGCAGTTATTCTTTGAACAGTATTTTTCCATGAATAAGTTTTATTGTAACGGACTGCATATTTTATGGGACTTATAACTTGTAATTTGTGTTCTCTAAGTTTTTAAAAATAACATTTTATCCTTCTCTTCGCTTTGTAAGACTTCGTCCTTGGTTAAATATTTCCTGATTTCAGTATTCCTTTATGAGTAAGTTTTCCAGCTTGATAGGTTTTTTTATATGAGTTGACATTTTATATATTATTTTTTCGTCTTCTAGCTCACCATTTCTCTCGACATTTATTCGATTCTTTCAAGTAAACTTTGATGATTTTCTTAACAGACTGCGATTTCGTTAACGCCAAATAATAAACTAATCTATCCATTTCTTCCATCTTTCCTGGCTTATTATAATCCACTGACCCTTGCACCAGGCCCACATGGATTGTTGGATCTTTCACGAGGATTTCGTTCATTTAAAAAGGAGGACCTACTCTTAAAGAAAAAAAATCTACATAAACTTGTTAATACTGGTATCAATTTCAACAAAAAGGCAGTGAATATTCAAGTCACATTTACCTAAATTTCTTCAGTTGAAAAGTACTTGGTTTTCCTTAGAATGTAAGCAATGGAATATAAAATTTTGTCCCAAAGCCAAGTGCTGGGCCTTTGAGGTCATTCAACGCTGAAAGGGTAACTGATAGCAGAAAGGTTCTAAAGTTGTAACAGAAGGAAAACCTCGCAGTGGCACTATGAAACAATTGTTAGGAGAGGGTGGACAGTAAGATGGAAGAGAGAAAATATGAACGAAGGAACAGCAAATGGAATGAAAAGGGTTGCAGGTAAGGGCCGAGAGGACATTTTAAAGAACCTTAAGTAATGCCTAAAGTGCAATGTATGAGGTAAAATGACGGCACTAGTCCCCTACGGGGCTAAGACGTAGTTCAATGATAACAATTAACTGCCCAAGGAAAGAATACTGATTTCTGAGTGAACTTCGAGTATGGAAATGGAAGGTGAACCTTGGGAAGGCCTGAAAGACACAAAAATAAAAAAAAATAAAAAAATTACTGAAACGTTGGTGTGAGTGATAGTAATGGGTCACAACAAGGATTAATTAAAAAGCCAACCGATCAGAAACTATTTGAGGTATTTGGTGGATTGCCGACCTGAGACTAAAATAGGAAAAAGGTTTCTTCATAGGCCTAACGAACTGATCACCTGAGAACAAATACTAGCCTTGAGTTAAAAGTAAATCATCACAGAATTAAAAGTAAATCACGACTGTTATTGGCTTCTCTGCCTTTAGGTACGTTTCTAATAAAGAAAGCACTTAGCGATAACTTTAGACTTGTTCGTTGAAATAAATTTTTGTTTACCCCAACTTACAATAATTTTACCTTTAAGTAGAGAGCCATCTCTACTTAATAACTCCAGACACCGAATAAGAACTGATTTGGCATTCGGAACAATGAACAAGAATCTTTCTTAAGTCGATGATGTTTTGAAAAGAGCATAATCATAAAACATGATGTGTCTAACAAGACATCTGGTCGCCCTCAACACTTTGAAACTATTGTGTATACCTGGAATTAAATGCCCATGAAAATCATATTTTTCCCCTCTCAGTTTTTCACAGGTCCAAGTAATTCTCTTTATCTTTTCTGTTGTTTTCCATGGGCAATATTCAGCTTATGGGAAAAAAATGTTCAATACAGGGAAATGAGCTGTACTTGCTGACTATACTAAAGAAAGTTAAAAATGAAAAAAAGTACGGTTTTCGGCCTATTTACAAAAAGGACAATTAAAAAATAAAACTAAACCTTTCCCCTTTGAACACACACACACACACACACACCAAAAGCAGAGAGTGCCAAGACAACTAGAAATTGCTGACGTAAGCTTTCTGATGGAAATAACTTGCAAAGTAAGCGGCTGCTGATTTTTACAACCCCATCTTCACTAACAAAGGTAAATTTCTCTTGTTTGTCAATAAATTGAATTCTATTACGCCTTTAGTATCGCATTAACTTCATCGACTTTTTCAGATTCCCTTTCCTTCACCATCCAAGATCGACCCGAAATACCACTGCTATTTTCCTATTTTTATCCAGTGAAAATAAATTATTATTATAGTATATGATATACAACTTGATAATAATACTCAGATAGCACCATTACTAGTGAAGGTGAATATTGGACTATGATCTGACTATTCATATAATATATATATATATATATATATATATATAATATATATATATATATATATATATATTATATATATATATATATTATATATATATATAATATATATATATATGATATATCAATTGATAATAATATCTCAGACAGCACCAATTATATGAAGGTGAATATTCGAGATATGATCTGCTATTCAAAACTATATATATTATAATCTATATATATATAATAATTAACTATTATAATGATATATATATAATATATATTATCATATGGAGAGAGAGGAGAGATGACGAGGAAGAGTGAGAGAGAGAGGACGAGAGAGAGAGAAGAGAGAGAGAGGGGGGGGGGGGGGGTGCGCCGTTGGCAGTGGGAAGGAGGTTATATCCGGTACAGATATACCAAACAGTTCGTTACCAAGGTTACCAGGGAAAGTGACGAGATTTATTTGCGTCACACTACATACGCCGATGAATCAAAATTTCCCATGAAGTAGGTCGATCGCAATTCTTTGAATTCGTGCTAACACTTAACAAAGGAGGAATTTTCCGCTTAACTCTGTACCTTTCGCGGCTGCGCTCGAACCGTATCGATGAAGACAACATAACAGAATAGAAGAGAGTACGGAATTTAGGCCAAAGGCCAAGCGCTGGGACCTATGAGTGTCATTCGACGCTGGAATGGAAACTGACAGTGAGTAAGTACGTTTGAAAGGTGTGACAAGAGGAAAACCTCGCAGTTGCACTAGGAAACAATTTTTTGAGAGGGAGGAAAGTCAGATGGAAGAAAGAGAATATGAACAGAGGTACAGTAAAAGAAATGAGAGGCTGCAGCCAGCTGGGCCGAAGGGACGCTGCAAAAACCTTAAGTAGTAATGCCTAGAGTGCACCTCGTGAGGTGCTCTAATAAAACTAACCCCCTACGGGACATACTAAAACACAATGAACCTTTAACGGCTACTCGAATCAAGGAAAATGTATACAATACAAAGAACCTGTCAAGACTACTCGAATCGAGGTCAATTTAAGGTTAAGAAAATTCTAAAACAAGGTTTTGAATCCTCTGCAACTTTCCTCGCCATCTGACGGAGCTTGCGAACGATGCGTTTGGCCTTGAGGATTCAAACAAGAATTAATGAGCCTAAGTCGACTTCATAATTGGTCCAACAGGCAAACATCATTTACGGGTAATAGCAGCGAACGACCTGACTATGCCGAGGATAATCTCGGAGTCGGGAGCAGAATCCAGCCGAGATGAGTCTCGGGAGCAGGGAAGATGCTAATAATAACATCGCTGGCAGTTACTTTTTTTTTTTTTTTTTTTTATATTCGGGATTCTAATGAAAGGAATGAGCATCTAATGCGGCTTGTAATTTCTCTATCTGTCCGTTTTTCCTGTAAAGTGTTCCATTTATTATAAGGTTTTTATTCCTTTAAATTACAATCTTATCTTCCATTGTATCGGAATTGGGATATAAAATTAGACCACAAGCCGAGCGCCAAGACCTAAGCGGTCATTTTGCGTTGAGAATAATGTTGAAACAACTGTTAAGGAAGGGTGGTAAGTAAGAGGGAAAAAAAAGAGTAATAAGAATGGAGGTACAGCAAAAGGAATTAAGGGTTTGCAGCTAGGGGCCGAAGGGACGCTACAAAGAGCCTCAAGTCATAACTAAAGCGCACCGCGTGAGAGATACAATGACGGCACTAATCCCCTAAGGGAACTAGGCGCTCTTTGTTACTTTCAAACCTATCCAATTGCTCTCAAGGCAGCCTCCATTATGTTACTCCTCCGAACCTTCCCTCGTGTTGAATTCATCCGCTCAGCACATGAATAATTCCTTACAATCCAAGACCGGGGAGAGTATCTATCCCAGAAAGTGACGTGGCAAATCGACCCAAATATCTGAGTTCAAATCCTCTCAGATCTAGGTGTGAAACCTCTGCTAATTGGTTTAATAAGATATATTGGCGGAGATCGTCCAGAAAAAAAAGTGACGAGGTGAAACGCAGACAGATAATGGGGATAAAAGGCACTGAGAGTTACAAGAGCGAAAAATGAAGAAAAGGAAGTAAGATCCAGTCTGTGAAGACACATGATGAAAAAGGTTTCTCAAAGCAAGTTACGTGAATGCCAAAGGCTGCGGAGTTAAATAGAAACTGACGCATTACAGGAATAAATAGCGCCCCGTGCTCATCTGAATAACAAGAGAGAGAAGGAGGATTATGAAATTAAACAGCCACACAAGCAGTGAGAGAAATATTTTAATGAAATTATTATAACAGAACAGAGAAAAAAAATTATATAAAATTTAAGCCTTCGCTTACGTACGTACGCGTGTGTGTGTGTGAGAGAGAGATTATGGAAATTTCCTTATTATGGACTACCATATTGGAGGGAGAGAATTATGGATTTTACTCAGCATGATCTAACAGTCTAGTCCATACTTCAGAGAGAGAGAGAGAGAGAGCAGAGAGACGAGAGAGAGACAGAGAGAGAGATGAGATGAGAGATTGAGAGGAGAGAGAATGATTAATTTGCTAGCTCGCCCAAGTCCTCCCATTGTCAATGATATAATAGTATATAACTGGATGGAGTGCTTCGGAATACTTTCTTCTCTCTCTCTCTGCCGACATACGAACCACGTCAATCGACTCGCAACCTGGTAAATAATTCACTACTTAGGTTAAAAAAAAAACAAAAAAAAAACCGAACTGGAATTTTAGGGGGCACTTCCATACCCTGAATAAGGGAAGATTATGAGGATTATGAGGAGGGGGGAGGGGGGAAGGGGGGGGGTGAAAAACGGAACTCGACAGCTTCTTGAGAAGGGTGTTTCTGGAATCAAAAGCTAAGTGTAACAGGAAGCTGCTAAGCCGACTTCCATTCACGGAAATGAAGTGAGACGAGTCGAGTTGAATGTAGAATTTAGGCCAAAGGCCAAGCACTGGAACCTATGAGGTCATTCAGTGCTGAAATGGAAATTGACAGTAAATGGTTGAAAGGCGTAACAGGAGTAAAACCTCGCAGTTGCACATGAATCAAGTATTAGGAGAGGGTGGAAAGTAAGATGAAGACAGCGAATATGAGAGGAGGTACAGTAAAAGGAAAGAAAGTGGTTACAGCTATGGGACGAAGACACGCTGCAAAGAATCTTAAGTAATGCCTACAGTGCACCGCATGACGGCCACTGACAACACTACCCGCCTACGGGGACGAAAATGAAGTGTGGATATTAAGTGCAAATGAAAACAATTAAAACTGTGCCGAAGTTTCTCTAGCGCAATCGAGTTTTCTGTACACCGTAAAATGCTGTATAAACTCTCAGCCATGGTTCGTGAAACTCTCTGCCAAGACCCATGAAACCTTCAGACATGGCCGGATGGTGGCCTGTGTTGTTGGGATCTAGATCATGGTTACCTTTAACCTTAAATAAAATCAAAACCACTGAGGCTAGATGGCTGCACTTTGGTACGTTTGATTATTGGAGCGTGGACGATCTATACCAATTTGCAGCCCTCTTGCCTCAGTAGTTTTTAGGATCTGAGGGCGGACAGAAAAAGTGAGTACGGACAGACAAACAGCCATTTCTCGATAGTTTTCTTTTACGGAAAACTAAAATGAGTGAAGCTGTTGCAATGGAAATTCTTGCACTAAATGTTTGCTATGAGAAAGGATAAACAGTATTAGAAATATAGACTTATGGTGATAATGGTATGACACGGGAATATAATTTCTGAAGTGGTTTTGGTCCAGAGAAGCGAGAATTAAAGTGTAGTTTCGAAATGAGTGGCCAGAAGGCGTAAAAGAATGATTGAACTGGAACTGTCTTAATAATCAGGGTGTGTATAGTATCAGACTATCGGCACAGTGGAGGTAGGTGGTGCAGTGGGATGGATCTCTTCTGTAACTTTTCAAATCCATTACCTATCCGAAGAGAGAGACAGCAGTCTCTGAAATAAAGTACTTACTTTCTATATTTTGGCGTCTATATATATACATACATACATACATACATACACACACACACACACACACACACACACACACACATATATATATATATATATATATATATATATATATATATATATATATATATATATATATATATATATGAATAATTATCACATCACCGTGATTCATATAAATCATTTGAGCTACAAATGTCCTTTAATTTCGGTACATATATGAAATATATCAATTCCGAGGTAGAGCGTATTAGATATTAAAGGACATTTGTAGCTCGAATTATATATATATATAATATATATATTATAATATATATATATATATATATATATAGATATTATATATAATAATATGTATATGTATATATATATATATTAAGCAAGCGTCTTTCATAAAATTAGCATTGCATTGATTTGTAAATACGGCACACAGAGAGAGAGAGAGAGAGAGAGAGGAGAGAGAGAGTCGAGAGAGAGAGAGAGAGAGAGAGAAGAGAGAGAGAGAGAGAGAGATTGTAATAAGTTTATAAGCATCAGCACAGATTAACGACCTTCGACTTGCTTCCGAGAATGAGGTCAAACACCCAAGAGAGCGAGAAGTCATGAAACTAGAAGAATACTTCTTGATTGTTACAGATTGAAGGAACATTGTTACCGTATTTGTCAAGTTTACCCAATTTGGTTCAAGAAGGATAATTTTTGTCAGGCAATTTGGATAAAATCACGAATAACTGGCAAAGCTCACGACATTATCGTGATATCCTTCTTTTAGGGAAATAAGACTCATAAAAAAAAAAAACACACACACATTCAGGTTCAGGTCTCTTCTTTTGTTTCCTTACTTTTTAAGGTTTAAGAAAAAATAATTAGTTTTCAAAATGTATGTCATTGTCTGGATTAAGCCTTGATACTGCTTTTAGGTCCCTTTTTGAATCTTGTAAGCTTTTTCTGAGTCATGTAAGTTTTAACATAAAGTATTAAAAAGATCAAGTTACCTCAATTCTCATTTCCTGCCTCTTTTTCTTCCTCAGTTAATCACGTAGTCTCCTTGGAAAGGAGAAAATATTCAAAAGAAAAAATTACAGGTTCGTAATTAAATTGGTAGCTCCTAATTGTCTTCCTGATTACTCTCATTAGAAGAGAATGCCAATCACTATTGCTGCACATGCTTGCAACACAAGAATAACTGAAAGACAGGGTCCGGACTGCTGTGGGGTGAATGAATTTTCACTTTTATGAAAGGTTAACAGGATGATCTCTCCACTGCTTAACCGAGATAAATATAACTAACAAAGGATTATGATATTTATGGGAAAAGAAAGTCCAAGCTTTGTAGTAGGTGGAAATAAGCACCTGCCCCGCGTTTCGTGTGATTGTCCCATATTTCATCTCTTTCACACGGGCATGTTGAGGGGAACATAGTTTGCTTCCACAAACCAAGGAACAAGTAAAGCCTGTGAGTGAAATAATCTTAACAAACCAAGGAAGAAGTAAAGCCTGTGAGTGAAATAATCTTATTTTAAAATGATTTATGCTCAGGACGAAGTGACTGTCTACGTTCTCGTTGCGAAATCTTTCAGTGCATGACGGAGAGAAAGTTTTTTCACCAAGGTTCTGTACTGGGTGCTTTTTTCATGCTGAAATAAATCTTTCTAATTAGTTATATTTACATATATCTCTGCATAAATTACTAATCTTCACTTATCAAACCAATCTGAACACAGAAAATATTGACAATGTATTTACTGTGACTTGAAAGGACTCACTGAATATTAGTATCATTACTCATTAAATGTTGAATTTTTTTAATGTACTCTCTTACAAGAAGCGCCATAGCAATAAACAGACCTCTGTCTGCCTGCAAAGAATTAGAAAAGTGACGACCGTGAAGATTTTACTTCTCCTTTTGGTCTGAAAGAATACATTTTTCATGGCATCCAGCGGGTATCCCACAAGACCAAGTCAAGAACCACAACTGGGATCACAAATACTTAGTAGTTTGAGAACTGAAATTACTCAGAACCCTTTTATTGTGACCTGAAGGACATAAGTATTTTGACAAAGCGAAAACAGAACGTTAACTATAGCTGATTCTCTTTAGGTAGATTCTCGGACGAGCCGTATGCTTGCTAGACGTTTGTTAGGTGGCCGCTGATTGGCTGGTACCGGGAGGTAGGCAGCTCCCAGCCAATCAGCGGCCGCCGAACAAACGTCTCGTAGGCATAGAGCTCACCCAAGAATCTACCTTAAGTGAACCAGCTATAGTTGTCTATTGTAACTACTTACGATATAAAATAAATCTTTGTGCATGGAACTGAACATAGGAATATGCACTTCATAACCTTTACTTAAAATCTCTTTATGAATGGAATGGAACATAGAGTTCAGGCCAAAGGCCAAGCACTGGGACCTATAAGGTCATTCAGCGATGGAAAGGAAACTGAGAGTAGGTAAGTTTGAAATGCGTAACAGGAGGCAAACGTCGCTGTTGCACTTTGAAATAATTATTTGGAGATTGTGGACAACAAGATGGAAGGAAGAGAATATGAATGAAGGTACAGTAAAAAGGAACGAAAAGGGTTGCAGCTAGGGGCCGAAGGAGAGCTGAAAAGAACCTTTAGTAATGCCAACAGTGCACCCCGTGATGTACACTGACGGCACTACTACATCCCCCGCCCCCGCCCCGCCCTTGTATGAAGGAAACATTGCAATACATCAGAGGAATCGTTTTATAGCTGAGGTGCCTTGAAGCTATATAACTTTAATTCTTTGCAGAACTCATTTGAAAGTCCTTGAATGGTGGGGAACACGACCCCCCTTGAGCCTCCGTCGGGTGAAACGACGCAGACCTGGCAACCTCGTTTTTGTTTATTTCTCATCATCTTCCTCTTCATGATACCAGCTAGTGACGGGCCACTCCCAAAGGGTGAGAGGGTTATCAGGGGAAGCAAGAGGAGAACATTAAAAACTGAACTGATTATTCCTAAAATCTTCATTATCCCTCCAGCTAAAGGAAACGTTTCTATCAAAATCATTAACGATAATTGCAAGGTAACTGGTATTACAAGAGGGGGAGGGGGAGGGGGAGGGGGAGGGGGAGGGAAAAGCCATGGATGGAAACGTTCCAATGCAATCAACATTTTTATGCATGAAAAGAGATTGGCTTCATTTCTCTTTGTGTGAAACCTGCATTTGTTAAAGGCAGAAAATACGAATTCATCCAGCACAGCACTGGGGTTGGAGGTGATGACGGGACGGGGGGGGGGGGGGGGAGTTTGGCAGTAGTAAGAGTTAACGACTGTCTTACGCAAAATGGCAAAATTTTACAGAGGAAAAAACGACAGTTCCAAGATATTTATTTTTATCGCTGCTTAAAAGCAATCTGTCGTCTTTAAGAGGTTTGCGTGAGGAAATACTCAATAATAGAATACTTGAAGATTACTCATGAAAATTTCAATTGGCATAAACTCTGTAAAGTGTCTACTTTTGATTACTTTTCTATCCCTCTATGTTTTCCCTGATATTTCACAGGCGAGAATCATTAATACTTTTGCATCTCTCTCTGACCGTTTTATTCCAAGTTTGAATCCTTGGTTAGTAGGAGTCGCGTTAAGACGTGGGATTATTTTTTCTTCTTTGTGATTCTCGATATGATACACTCATGAAAAAAATTAAGTGAACTTTAACAGAAATGTTCACTGTCTTGACGTTCGAATTGAAGAAAGAACGGAATCTATCCCTATCTAAAATGAGAAAAAATCTCGTTCTATCTTCTGGAACAATAAAATAGAAGACTTGCCAAATCAACCAGGTGTCGTTCTATGTACACCCATACATTTTACACCAACCAGGATGGATTTCATTCGCTGAACACGGGAAGGCAGCTGGTGAAACGTTGAGATAGCACCTGGCTGGAGCGTGTTGAAATAAATCCGAAAGCTCCTTTTCATCTGATTCGTATTCGTTTGAACTGACTGATTTCGAGGCGTTCGATATATGCTCCACTCAATGTAGCTTGCATTCTAAATCGTCTTTTACTATTGACAGCATTTGAATCACGGTTTGTGAGAGGTCTGCGAAATAAGGCTATGCTTTGTTTTCTTTTTCTCTCTCTCTCTCTCTCTCTCTCTCTCTCTCTCTCTCTCTCTGAAATCTTATTTTTCCTACTAAAACCTATCATATCAAATTTGAATAACCACAAGCTATGGAAGCTATCATGTTAAATCTAAATTACCAATGTGAAAAAAATAATTCATTTAGTAATGGTTATCTCCACATGTAAACGAGAGAGAGAGAGAGAGAGAGAGAGAGAGAGAGAGAGAGAGAGAGAGAGAGAGAGAGAGAGAGAGAGAGAGAGACTTGTTCTATTCAGATGCCGTGACAACAACCGATACCTGAAATATATGGCAGTGTTTTCCTCTAATATCATTCCTATAACAGTCAGATATACCTTTTATACCTCGCTACTCACTCCAGAAGAATTATATATAAAAACTGAGACCTAATTATTAGCAACGCTGAATAAATCTTAATAAAACGTATGAAGACCAGCGCAAAATACTTCTTACTCGAACCCTTGAGAGAGAGAGAGAGAGAGAGAGAGAGAGAGAGAGAGAGAGAGAGAGAGAGAGAGAGAGAGAGATTAAAGTCATTCGAACTTTTACAAGGAATATACTTTATTTTAAATGACATGTGATCTTAAAACAGACGAAGATGATTAAAAAATTTCATGATCCAAGATATACGAGGATGAAGTTGATTAGTTTTTTCTTCAATTGAACAAATGTAGATGACAGAGACGTTTTATTTCTTGTTAATAATTTTGTGAAGGAAATTTTGTACCTTACATCATTAAACAAATGTTAAAAATACTCTTATTATGTATTCAAAAATTAATTTTGGTTGTACTGCTTGCGTAAGCTGCCTTCAATGTTGCTCATATGTATTGTTATTTTCGCTTACTTGGGGAGCGCGCCTATAGACTACTTTTTTGATGTTGTTGCTGTTGTTTTTCTTGTTATTGTTGTTCATGATTTATTTATTAGGATGAAAATGTAAAAAATAAATAATGAGCATGTTAACCAGTATAGAAAATTAATTTCTAATAAAATATAGCGTATTTAATTTTCGTTGGTGAAATAACGCTCTTTTCAACCGTAGATTTTAGCACGCGCCTCGATTACGCTTGAGGTTGGATCACGCCTTGTTTACAATATATTTCACACATAATCTATGAATAACGCAAGAATTATATCCCGTGGCGAAAAAAAAAAACACGTCAATATCTCCAGACATAATCTATGAATAACGCAAGAATTATATCCCGTGGCGAAAAAAACCACGTCACTATCTCAAGACCGACAGCAAGATTATTAACATCTACATCAATTTTAATGGCAGATAACCAAATCTGTTTAGTAACAAAATGTACGGCGCTCTATGTCAAGGTTCTGTATCAGAACCAGGTCTGAACTGCTCTTTGAACAAGAATTTGTAAAAAATGAAGAGTATATACATATGTGAGCTTAGAATATTAACATCCCTAAATATTGTGAAGAATTTAACATTATGGAATAAAATCATTATTATCCAGTTAATAAGTGATGCTAAGAGCGTCTTTCCTAGTGCATTCACCTAATGTTTTGTTTCAATTAAAAAAAAAATAAAATTAAATGACAAATTCACTCTATCAAAAAAGCATTTCAGCTGAAAGGTCTGGTTCAACAAAAAAATTCAAGGAATTTACTGAATCTTTGATCAAGCAAATTTAGAACATGAAGTCAGTATTTTCTTTAAAAAAAATTAAACAAAATTATTTCATCATAAATTAACATAAGGTGTTGCAAGACTATATATACATATATATATATATATATATATATATATATATAAGTATGTATATATATATGTATATATTATGTGTATATCTATGTATATATATATGATGTATGTATAATATTATGTATATATCTATATTATATATGTAGATATTATATATATCTACATATATAATATTCTATATATTATCTATATATATTTTATATATATATGTATATATATATCTGTATCATTTAATAATAGAATATGTCTATATCTGTAACTTATCTATATACTATATAGCTAATATATCTATCTATATATTTCTTGGTATATATATTTGTATCTGTATCTATAATCTATATATATCTATATATATGTATATAGTAGTATTAATATATTTGTATATATATGTGTATATATATTATATATATATATATAGTATATATATATATATGTAATTATTCTATTATATATATATCTATATATCTATATAGGTATATAGTATATATATAATATATATAGTTATGTATTTATATGTCTATATATATATATATTATTATATATATATAAATATATATATTATATATATTTATATAATCTATATCTGTATCTTATTAATTACATCTTTTATATATATTCTAACTATATATAAAATATATACATATATTATATATATATATATATATTACATATATATATCTATGTAGGTAATATATGTATATATCTGGTTTATATAATATATATATAAAATGTATCATATATATAATATATCCATATATGGTAATATAAATATATGTATATATACTATATATATTACGGATATATATATACTAAGAATATATGATATATATATAAATGAATGTGGATATAAGGATATATATATATAAGATATATATATACTATATATGTATATATATATATATGTAAACAATATATGTATATATATATGTATATATGGATAATATGTACATATGTATACATAGTATATATATACAGGGTATTATACATATACTATATAGTATACCTATATATGTATTATTTATATAATATATTAGATATATATAAACTAGATATATATTATATATAGTATTATATATATATATCAATATAGTATATATGTATATATATATTTTGTATATATATATATTTGTATATATATATATATATATATATGTATATATATATATATATATGTATATGTATATATCATATAATGCATATGTGTATAGATATAATATATATGTATATATATATATGTATATATATTACATATGTAATATACATATACATATGTATACTATATATACATAAATATATATATATATATATATATAGATATATATATATATAGTATATATATATATATCTATATAGATATATTATATGAATACTTATCACATCACAGTGATTCATATAAATCACTCGAGCTACAAATGTCCTTTAATATCTAGTTCGCTCTACCTCGGAATTGATCTATTTTCATATATATACCAAAGGGGAATTTTTTAGTTGGTAATAATTTTGTCCCCCCATGGGATCGAACCACCGTTCAGTGGATGGGAAACGAAATCAGAACGGACAGTGACGTTATCGAGTCGGCCAAGAGAGAGGCTTAAGTTTATATTGATTCTGACCATTAGAAATCACCGTCGACCTCGGTGTTTTCGAAATTAGAATCGATATGAAACCCCCTCAACCATGTTAGCTGATTCGAACGTTTGACCAACGTAGCCTTCTTATGAATACTTATCACATCACCGTGATTCATATAAATCATTCAAGCTACAAATGTCCTTTAATATGTAATTCGCTCTACCTCGGAATTGATATATTTTCATATATATACCGAAGGGGAATTTTTTAGTTGATAATAATTTCGTCCCCCCATGGTCAAACATTCGAATCGGCTAACATGGTTGAGGGGTTTTCATATCGATTCTAATTATGAAAACACCGAGATCGATGGTGATTTCTAATGGTCAGAATCAATATAAACTTATAGCCTCTCTGTTGGCTGACTCGATAACGTTACTGTCCATTCTGATTTCGTTTCCTGTCCACTGGACGGTGGTTCGATCCCATGAGGAGACAAAATTTTTATCAACTAATTAGATATTAAAGGACATTTGTAGCTCGAATGATTTATATGAATCACGGTGATGTGATAAGCATTTATAACAAGGCTACATTGGTCAAACGTTCGAATCGGCTAACATGGTTGAGGGGGTTTCATATCGATTCTAATTACGAAAACACCGAGATCGACGGTGATTTGTAATGGTCAGAATTGATATAAACTTATAGCGTCTCTGTTGGCCGACTCGATAACGTCAATGTCCGTTTTGATTTCGTTTCCCGTCCACTGGACGATGGTTCGATCCCATGGGGGGACGAAATTATTATCAACTAAAAAATTCCCCCCCCTTCGGATATATATGAAAATATGTCAATTCCGAGGTGGAGCAAATTAGATATTAAAGGACATTTGTAGCTCGAAATATATATATATATATATATATATATATATATATATATATATATATATATATATACACACATTGTTTTTTATGTAATATTCTTTTTATTTTATATTCTCTTATCCCGTGTTTCTCCTTTTGAATTATATGTATATGCAGACAAACGCATATATATATATATATATATATATATATATATATATATATATATATATATATATATATATATATATATATATATATATAGTGCCAGTCCCAACTTTATGTGAGAGCCTTTACAGAGCAGGATAAGCCATGCCATAATTCTGCAGTGATGACGTGGATGCATGCATGCGTGGAAAACCTTGAAAAATTTCCTTAAGGCATGCATCTCATAAATGTGCCGTTTGTATTTACCTGGGTGTTTCGTATTCTTACTCACAGTATTGAATACTATTCAATACTTTGTGTTCTTTTGTGTGTGGTGATACCTGATCATATCGATGTTATAACTAAAGTTTCCACTGGGATATTGTACTTGCTGAAATTCAGTATTTATATGACGATCTTACGTAAAATATAGATTCAATTTTATGCCTTTCTTCCACATGAAATTTATTGACTCAGGGTGTTATGCCGCAGTGCATGGCAGGTAAATTGCGAGGTTAGGCTAAGATTTGTGTTGACAACTATTGGTTGCTAGTCACACATAGCACAATACACCTTTTTCATTGATGTGGCCTCCTCTCCCATTCAGGTTTACTTGTTCTTTGGGCGCATCCTTCAGGGATGTCTTAATGCAAACACTCTATTATTGACCAATTTATTTGTTGACCTTATTTGCGTTTTTTTTTTTATTTCTACTGTAGTATGGTATAGTCTTAACTTTCGCGTTTATTTCTGCACACTGGGTTATTTTCCCGTGGGGGATCAAATGTCCCCAAATGCATTTTGATCTCCAGGGGCTAATGCGAAACATGGCCAAACACATTTGACCCCCAAGGGACTAGCACCAAACACGGCGAAACAGTGTAGGTGCATCACTGTTTCACCGTGTTTAGTACTAGCCCTTTGGGATCAAATGTTCCTAAACGCATTGTTTATTTCACATATGCCCTAGGGATTTAGTGAAATCCCAGGATTTCACATATTCCCTGTAACATATACGTATATTTATTACATCGCTCCAAAAAGTGATAGGTTTCTGTTTTTTAATAAGCATGTTTTATTGTTGTTACTCCTACAACTTTCTTCCCCCAAAGCTGCTACACTACACGGTTGAGTAATTACTATATTCTATGGCGTTTAGTGCTGTAATTATGGAGGTCTTCCTTTCTCTGTGAACTTACTGTACATAACTTTGCTTCAAATAACTTTGTACATTTTTCAGGATATAAAACCTAAGCTATGCGATGGTTGTGTGTGTGTGTGTGTGCGTGTGTGTGTGTGTACCGAGTCCTTTTTAATTTTCCATGCTTCCACTTGTACCAGGAATCATCTGGTCTTTTATGTTTACTTATTCATATCTTTTTTTTTTTCATATACCGACACGTAGCATATATACATGTATACACACACACACACACACACACACACACACACACACACATATATATATATATATATATATATATATATATATATATATATATATAAATTTCATGTAGCCACATCTTTCATTTTTATTTTCAGGTACAAGGTACATCTTCACAGTGTGCACCGTATCAACTCCGTAAATTGAAACTTTATGCAGTTACCATTCTTCACAGAATAATACCTTAGCATTTGCATTAAAGTTGACTCCTGATCAGTAAAGCATAAAATATTTCTTTGCTGAAAAACATGAAATAAAAAAAATGGTAACCCATAAAAACACGAAATAAACAAAAAATTGTAAAAAAAGAAAGAAAAACCGGAGCGGCGCTCGGGAGTTGGAAGTTGCGGTAGTGTTCAGACGGAAATGGCCCTGTGTCAATCAGAGTCAGTTTATGTTGGTTAACCGTCGTGGATTTTGCCTTTCTGAACTTTATTCTCTTTTTGGGACCAGACCAGACTTTTGGAATTTTCTTCTTTATTTATACGTGTAATTATTTTGAGTTTTCTTATATTATTCGTCATTATAACTTAAATTTTAGTTTATCTTTATTTTTCTCAGACTTTGAACCAGACTACATGAGTGTTAGTGTATTAATTTCAATAAATCAAGTTTCTTTTGTCCAATGACTACAACATTCCGAAGCACGGTCACAATGAAGTTTTATTTCGCTGTTGTTCTTCTACAAAAAAAATAAATAAATAAATAAGCTTCCTTTTTTTCTTTGAAGTAGATAGGCTCTCCCACCCAACATAGGGATCCTGACACTGAGGTTTGATTTTTGAAACTGCTCTTAGGATAACTTTTATTCGCATCAAATTTTCCCAGAAATAAAATATTATGCCCACAGTACAACTTGATAATATCAAGCCCTTTCAAGTTATTCCTTGCAATTATAAATCTCACTGAATTTTAGCAATACATTAGTCAAACAATGAACCAGATTACAATGGTGTTAATGTATTCATTTAAATAAATCGAGTTTCTACCGTTAAACTATTACAAAACCACGAAGCTTGGTCGTAAAGCAGGCATTTTTGGGGATTAATTCTTCCAAAATAGAAAAAAATATCAAATTATACTTATCTTTAAAGTTGACATGTTATCCCGTAAAACAGGGTTACCAACACTGAAGTTTGCTTTTTAAAAATGTGTTCAGAATTAATTTCTTCTCTTTACAAGTTTCCCAGAAATAAAAAAAGCTTTCCTCAAAGTACAACGGATGCTATTCAAAGCCTTTTTAAGCTGTTCCCTGTAACGTAATTCCATGTGCAAATTAGGGCCAAAATGGCGGAACTCCTATTTTTCGTTCTCTCTGTTTTCCACCTTGACCTCCCCCGTTCCCAAATACCGAAAAATTCGCGTGAATATCTGCACACCCACCTCTTCATAAATTTCTTAGAACAAATGGCTTTGCCAGCGGGTCTTTTGATCAGTGCTCACATTTCACATGCCCTTTATGGCAACGGTATTTTTAGCGGGAGAGATTCGGCTGAAATCAACAGGTAGAAAAATCAGCTCAACCAAAAATAGGGGAAATAATTATTC
>NC_061108.1:102363146-102375646 GCF_015104395.2 Macrobrachium nipponense
CTAATTGCATGCACATTTAAGGGTTTTGAGACATCAATTCTAAATGTGCCGAAGAGATTCACATGAAACGGTGGTGTCATGCTTCATGTTTCTCCGGTTGGCCTCTTAAAAAAATACTTAAGAATGATACCTTAGAAACAAGTCTTCAGTTTTGTGACAAACAGTCAGCTAGCGAACCATCCCAGGAATATCTATCCTTGAGAGATCGGAAAAAGACCTTAGGAGTCTGGGTGTGAACGAGACCACAGAAGCCAACGCTGCAGCAGCAATAACTCTTGAAAGTAAAGTTCGTCGTTAACTGCAATGACCTTTACTACAGCAGAACGTTGTCACTGATTTGTTCAGAGCAGGTACGACGAGTAACATTAGGAGAGAGGAGTACAAAATTGCCAACGTTAAAACACTAAAAAAATTAAATATGAGTATATATGCCTTTTTAGCATGAGAAATATTTAATCATTCGTCGACTTTCAGTTACAGGAACAAGATCACTGAATGATATTCAGTTTCAATGAACAGCGATTACGACAGTAATTTCATTCACGGAATATTTGAAGCGGACTTTTGGCGTGCATGAAAACAAAGAGAGAGAGAGAGAGAGAGAGAGAGAGAGAGAGAGAGAGAGAGAGAGAGAGAGAGTCGACGGCATTATCAATTTCTAGAGTATTATTTTATTAGAAATACAAATGAAGCCTGTAACACCTATAACAATAGCTGGCATGGTCATTATTCTTTAACGTCCCCAGAGAATTTCGGAGAGCATTAGGGCAGTCGTGTTATTTCCAGCACGAAAAACAACAATCTCGTATGCAAAGGGTCGCGGCTCTGTTGAATAATCGCCTTTCTTCCATTTTCAACCATTTTTGCTCTTTCCACCAAAACAGTTTGTACAGAACCGCTTTGGAAAATACGAAAATAATCGATTATCCTGATTATTAATAAATAAACGACACTATTACTCTAAGGGAAGAGCAAAAACGTCTGAGAAAAGTACACTGAAGTATTGCTAGCAATAGTGTGAGGGCAACCAGAGAGAGAGAGAGAGAGAGAGAGAGAGAGAGAGAGAGAGAGAGAGAGAGAGAGAAGAGAGAGAGAGGGCAACCACAGATATATATATATATATATATATATATATATATATATATATATATATATATATATATATAGATATAATATATATACTATAGATATATATATATAGGAGGAGAGAGAGATAGAGAGAGAAGAAGAGAGAGACGAGAGAGAGAGAGAGAGAGATGAGAGAGAGAGAGAGAGAGAGAGAGAGTCTTTAACTAAAGACGGAAGAGTAAGGGCTGGAGACAACTGCAGCCCTGTCATGATTCAACTGTTATTCCGGAACCTGTTTTCATGGCCTCGGCTGTTATCTTTAAAAATTCAGCATTGCACTGTAATCCTCAACGTTTCTTCCACCAGAGATATTAAAATAAAAAATAATCTGGCAAAAGTAATGAATCTAACGCATATTTTTTTCATTGGAACATGGTGAAATAGGTCAGGCTACATCTTTTCACAGATATTGCGTGGAAACCTGAATAACTAGGCACAAGACCTTCCAAGAGACACGTTTCTTTTGCTTAATGTAGGTTATTTCACCAGTAATTTTTATGTATCAATTAAGATTGGCGGTAGTTGGCAGTTTCCAGTTTTTAAAACATAAACATATACATGACCTTACCATGGAAGAGAGAGAGAGAGAGAGAGAGAGAGAGAGAGAGAGAGAGAGAGAGAGAGAGACCTTTTACGCAAGATAGGTTAAAGGAGATTTTTCGTTTTCCTTCCATCTTTTGTTTATTTATCTATAGTTATCTCACTGAACTCAAATTTCTTTTTCATAGCCCTAACAAGTAAACTATTACGTTCATCCTTTCCGCAGCTCGCCCTAGAAACTAAAATACGATTCATAATGGGTGGACATTTGTAGCAAAGCCTCGCTAACACCTATCTTCTTTGTTAATCAAATCCATGACCTGGATGACATATTTACACGTGTCAAGTAGTCAAACGTATCTGCTTTTTCTTCATGCGAATCGATATTCATCAATTTCTCAGTTGTTTCAGAAAAAATTACATTCGTTTTTATCGTACCTTTTTTTTGTGAACCCACGACATACTTTCATCAGATGATTTTTTTCTCTCTACCGCGAATTAAAGTAATAAACTTTAGTTTTATAATAAACAACACAGGAAACACAGTACACAATCCTTGTTTCCTGTTACAAACTACCCGCTCATTAATTATTATTATTATTATTTCAGTAGATGAAACCTATTCACATGGAACAAGCACAAGGGGCCATTGACCTGAAATTCAAGCTTCTAAAGAATGTTGGTTTCAACCTCTCACTGCGGACCCCACGCTGCAGAAGTAACTGATCATGATACAAGGCCAGTGATTTTTCGTCGCAGCGGGGGAGGCGCGAACTCCCTACATTTGAGCGGCATGCCACGACGCTAGAGCCATATCCGATTACAAAAGTCTGACACGGAACATGGCCATTGCAGTAAAATGTATATAACGAGAGCCATTCTCGTATTTATTTCTTTATTTACAGCAGGGTCACAGATGTATGCTTTTTATTCTGGGGGAAACGAGTTCCTCTATGTGCCATAACAATGCGAATATCAAAAATTATGCCATGAATCAATATAACGATCAAACATATCGCGTTCTCTCTCTCTCTCTCCAGCAAACCAAATTTTATATAACGTTGAATTCTCTCTTTCTCCCTCTCGTGTTCTATTTTACTAAATAAAATGAGGGACAGAGTATTGTTGCAAAAAAGATGTCAACATGTGAAATCCAGGATTCATGGCATTAAGATAACACTACGAGCAAGTGTAAATAAATTGGATATGAAACCTTTGGGGACTTTTGACAAACACCGCCACGTATCTCTTTATGAAACAGCTGAAATGTGACCGAATTCAAATTGGATCAACCGGATTCAGGGTGGATCTACAGAACTTCAGTCCTTATCGTATCATTGGCTAGAGGTCACAACGGTTTTAAAGGATTGCTAGTAAATTATTATTTTATTCAATTTAACATGAAAAAGAAGTCGTTATCGTAAATAAAACTGCGTTTAGAAAGACCTCTCCAAAATATGAAACTAATACAGTAATTGATATTATCCCTTGTCAAGATTATCAGTCACCCTATATCGATAAATCAAGACGAAACTGTCGTCACAGATTTTTTGAACATGAAATTAGAGAAGGAAAAAGGAAAGAGAAAAGAATTCTTGAATATGCTGTTATGAACTATCAAAAACGTGAAGTTAAATGATGGTCTTTATCAATAACTTAACTTTGAAGTATGCCCCTAAGCCTGCAAATCGTAAGGTGCCTTTAATCAAATGTCTGTAACCTTCATTCCTTTTATTATACACTTTTATTTAGCTTGCTTTTTTATCTGTTCGTTTTGTTTGTCGTGATGAAATCTTGTAAACCAATACTCGATGTGCTCCCTTCCTCCGAAGGACTTGACATTTTTTGCACGATTACTCGATCCCGGTGATTACACGATCAATAGGTTAGCAGTGACCTCTAGTGACCCCACAGGGACCTCCCACAGAATTTCTGAATTGGTATGAACCTCTACGGATTTTCACAGCTTCTTTTACTCGGCAAATCACTCGCACCGTATTTTTCCAACTTTCATTGGCTCGACACGATATTAATTTCGTTACCTACAATGAAAAATCGGTTAAAGTTTCTGTCAATTCTTGAAAGTATAAAATGAAAAAATCTAAAAACAAATTTTTAAAACACACTTTTATTAAAATGTACTACAAAAGTTAAAAAAAAAAAATTTAGACACCAGGATTTTATTATAATTAATCACGTCTACAAAACTAAAAGCGTGGGCGCCAAACGTGGAAGCAAATGGTACAAGAGATAAAAAATATATATATATTCTTTCCTTGTAGCTTTCCTTCCACGTTTGGCACCCACGCTTTTATTTGTGCAGACATGATTAATTGTAAGAAAATCCTAGTGCGTCTCCAAATATTTATTTTTAACTTTTTAGTGCATCTTAATAAAAGCGTTTTAAATATTTATTTTAACTTCATTTAGTCTGTGCCTGATGATCGAACATATAGGTTTCGAAACCGGTAGATTTCCGCTTACTCGTGGAGTAAGCCTACAAACTACTTTGTTGTTGTTGTTTATGTTGATGTTCTTACTTATTCTTCTTCTCGTAAGAGTGAGGGGTAGGAAAGCCTAAAAGGGTCTGAAAAGGTGCTTAGAGTTGGACTAAAAATACAGGAATTTTAGGATAGGATACTTAAGATTTACTTATTTAACTGAAAATGTACATAAAAAAAAAAATGAAAAATGTGCATGTTAGAACAGTACAGAAAAATTATTTCTAATAAAATATAACGTTTTTTTTTATTTTGTTGGTGCAAAAACGCTCTAAATTTGAGCGTAGATTTTATCACGAGCTCCGAGTAAGCTGGAGGTCGGATCACACCTTGTTGATAAAGATTTTACATAGTACTTAGTTATACTGGATATATTATTTGTCCTTTGTATCACAAGAAGGCACTTTCCAAATCGCTGTAATCAGTAATACGTCATACTTAGTATAAGAATAACTGTTCTCTCTGCTCTGGCATCTTGAATATCAACAAGTTATTGGGCCATAAGGCCATATATGAACTCACAACGTTAAAAGGGACTTTTTCAAAATATCCTCGGCATGAATTTTATAATCAATATAAAAGACTGGACTGTAATACTAAAAGGAATCTACTATATGACAACACAATTAAACTATTCTCTCATTAGCAAACAGAATAGTTTACATTTAGGTCTAATAAAAAAAATGCGATTAAAAATGAAGAGTAACACGTTTTCATCCGCGTTCATAATTCGTGCTAACATCCACCGAACTGTAACTACTTTACAGAACAACGGAGTTCCAACTCTCTTAAGTAAATAAAAAGATGATCCAATACTTTCTGATGTCAAACTTTCTCCTATAACTCTGCAAAGGCTGAGTTTACAGTTTCAGCTGTGGATGTCTTCACTGCAATGATATCATTCACTCAATAACAATTTACAGCATAAGGAGGTCGAAGTAAAAAAAAAAAATCCCGATCCATCGAAAAATAGTTACCAAGTTTTGTTATAGTTTGTGGGATATTGACAAAAGGTCTCCACTGCATGCCCTAGATCTTGCTCGCCCCCACAAACACCAAATACATACGTTTAAGAAAAATGTTGGAGAATCTAAATCAAATAATTCTGCTGAACGCTCGGTCTTAATATAAAACGCATATATATATATTATAATATTTATATATATATATATATATATAATATATAATATTATATATATATATATATATAGTATATATATATATATATATATATATATATATATATATATATACATATACACATATATATGCATATATAAACTATTGCACCATGCCGTCAAAACTGAGAGCAAAATATGAATAGTAGTGTAATTTTTTCTCACTAATCTTAATTTGAGTTCGGAGTACTATCTGCCTTTGCAACGTAGTAATGTTAACAAATAACAGAATAATGAATGAAACTCATTTCTAATATAAACATACAATGTAGAGTACCCACCCTGTAGCAGATATTGTATAATGTTTAACACGAATAGCAATAAATACCCTACTTCGATAGAAATTTTACGAATCGTACTTTTGCAAGGAGAAATGTGAGCACTTCGGTTTCTTTATGTTGGCGATGATCTTTCTTATAGAAAAAAAAATTGCCTTCATTTTTACGTTTTATTTATACATGACACAATGAAAACTACCTTCACACAGATTAATCAGTGAAATATGTCGCTACATACGCCCTCAATAGTATCACATAATCTAGAAACATTTTCTTCTTAATTTTTCACTGGAATGGCAGGCATGAATAGCGCTAATCACTGTATCACAAAAACTAATCATTCGTAGTTTTACATGGTTCTAATTTTTTTTTTAATACTATATTTCAACGAATATTTTCTAGGGTGAAAACTGCAAAAGTTAAAGTAAAACTCAACTTTACAATAAAACCATTGTAATTCTATCAGGAAAAGTATCTCTATGCAGACATCTCAAAGAGAGATATCACTTAGCACAGCAAGGTGCGTGACATATAGATCGTTGTGTAATATATCAGTAAAGGAAAAATGGACAGACACAACATTAATTACCTTATACACACACACACACACAATGTATAATAAAGAAAAAATAAGAGAGACATTACAACCTACAGTACCTACGATATCTATGAAAATATGCAGGAATTTACTCACGCGAAGTAGAATTTTTCTCCACACCTAAGTCAAAACTTAAAACACAAATGCATTCTCAAGCATAATACACATAACAGGAAAATATTAAGTCTTGTCAGTCCTGAATTTCTAGATGACAAAACTTAAGAAGATTAGGAAAGTAGATAAAGAATTGTATTATACAGTGCTCATTTTGAATACCTACTACAGTTAAGCTGTAAAACGTTTTTAAATAAAACTGACAGCAAGAGAGAATTTCCTAAGAGCATCTCTGCACGCCCTAGTTCATCAACAAATTAATATTGAAAATATTGACAGTAAATGCAACCTTTTCATAAAACAACACTAAAAATCATGCTTATAATAAATTTTCCTTTACAGAGTTGCAATATTAGTTATAACAACCCCTGGTACATGCTATGACTCGTTTTCTTTAAGACAGACGAGAATGGAATTAAATGACAGAATTAATAAGGCGTGATCCGAACTCCAGTTTACTCGGGACTTGTGCAAGATCTCCCCCTGAGCCAGGAATTGTAAACAATACATTCCTAACTTTTAACGTAAATTAAAACGTGCTAAAATCTACGGTCAAGCAGAGCCTTGTTTCACCAACGAAAACTAAAATAAATACGCTATATTTCATAAGAAATAATTTTTCTGTGCTGTTTAACATGCACAATATTTACTTTTTATTTTAATAAATCATAAATATCCTACCCTAAAATTCTTGTATCTACCACTCAGCGTAAAACACCTTTTTCAGACCTTTTTAAGCTCTTCCATAGACCATGCCCGACCCCCTACAAGAACAACAACTACAACAAAAGTAGTTTGTAGGCTACTCCCAAAAGCAAAAATCTGTTAGAACTGACCAAAAGCAAATTGTTCACTAAAAGCAAGTTTCTTTCTGTACAAAGAAGTGAAAAATCACAGAATTGATCTGTCACGCAGTAGAATAATAACACAGACTCCTAGATTCTGATATAGTAAAGCTACAAATGAAAATGAAATTAATGTAAATCCAAGTCTATATACTCTCAACCCCTTCAGTAATTCTAGTTAATGTCCTTACCTTCTCTTTGGTAAATCCATGGAAGTTGCTCCTCATTTGAAGATCAACCTCAGATACGATGACCATTGTATGCATTGTAAGTTTTAAAACTATTTTAATCTTAGGTCTCTTTCTCATTTTTTCTTCTATATGCTGTTATTAGAACTAAGGATGAAAGATCTTAACTATGTCGCTGAACTTTTCTCAGGGACGTATAAAAGTATAACTTATTTATATTTGACATCACATTTTAGTTTTGTGTGTGTGTGTGTGTGTGTGTGTGTCGTTAAATAAATAAATAAATAAATAAATAAATAAATAAATAAATATATATATATATATATCATATATATATATATATACGTATATATATATATATATATATATATATATGCAATTGTAATAGCCACAATGCCCTCTTAACTTCTTGAATTCATTGCTCTTTTTCGGATACGCTTGTCAATACAAAGCCTGAAGATCCAGGCTTTGTAGTGACAAGCGTATCCAAGAAAAGAGCAAATAATTCAAGAAGTTTAGAGGGCATTGTGGCTATTTCAATTGCATATGTACTGTCGGCCAAAAAACTCGTGGCAGAGTTTCATAATTTTTCGTTCACCTGCCTGACGCACGATTCATGCCTTATTTATCTATTTTTCTTTTCAAAGATGGAAGAAATCATGTGCAATGACGTTAAAAACAGTCACTGATATCTTTAGAACATTATGTTATGTTATTGTGTAAAACTATTTTCCATATAGCAAAATTGACGTGAACGAAACGAAGTGATAAAAAACGTCATATCACAACCATAGATATACATTACCAAATAGATAGGAGACACCTATCACTAGTAGTATCGCATAAACATAGTCCTTAAATTATCATTTCAATATTAAGTTGAAGGTAGTTGAACTATTCCATTTTTTAAATTTTACAGAAAACATTGGAATCTCACAAGATGCTATCAAATAAAAAAAAAAAAAAAAAAAAAAACGATATCTTAACAATGTGAACCAGGCGACCTCACTCTATTGCTTTTGATGTTATGTGCACGGGAATCTAATGTCAATGTGTCATTTATCGGTCTAAGAACCATCCTTCGATGAGCGAGAAAATTATTGCACTGCATTCGGTGCAAGTTCCTGTTGGAGAGATATCAAGAAAGCTTAATAAACCGGAGCGAATCATACATAGATGAATAAAATTGTTTAAAGAACGGCAAAGTTTAGAACATGGGCCTAGAGGTGGAATACCTCGAATCACCACATGAGAGCAAGACAATACAGTAGTGAAAATGTTGCTGAGCAACATTCATTTGTGAACTTTGAATTCTAGTGCCTCGTCACGACATTGCTGAACCAGGAATCATAACTAGCTCTACGCTTATGACTGGTGTCTGATGAATACTTTAGATGGAGAGGAAGAGATTTTTAAATCTACACTTGAAGTCTTTGATAGTTGATAGTTGTCTAATGAATAAGCAAACTTATCTTTGATGGATGAGAGATTCAGTTAGGCTTACTCTTTTTGTTTTGTTTTTTATCGGTGGCCAGTGAATACCACGGATAGGGAGGGAAACGGTTTCAATGATGCATGCATTTTTTTTCTTCAAAACCTAAAGAATACATTTTATTGGGAGATACTTTATTAACATCGGCCTAATCCTTCCATCACTCCTATACGCCACCTCCGCTCTCTTCTACATCTCAGGCGACTCGATCCGACTTCTCACTACGAACTCCACCTCGTGAAAGAATCACTAATGATAACGGTTATTTTAAAATTCCCCGCACCGACAACGGACGCCTTAAAATACATGTTATAAATATTTTTCCTGTTCAGAAGAAACTTATCTTTCATTCCACAAAATATGTGCATACACTCATGTTACACCCTGTAGCCGTCAAAAAGCAACCCTTGATTAATGCAGTAGGTTTTTCTTGAGAAAAACAAAAAACAAAAAACATGAAATAGACTTAAACGAGAACGTCACCTTTCCTATTTCTTATCCTTTCAGTATACTTATAATATGCATATGTTAGTAGGTCTAGTAGTTATACATGTGAACTAATTTGAATTAATTTCTATTTAAAAGAAATGAATAGCTACAGAAAGATCAACCTAAGAAAGCTTTAAGGAAAGTAAGCCATTCTTAATGTATTCGTCAGTTTTGACTCCCACAGCTTTCCAAGGTGTCCAAATGAAACAGGATGATATGCAAGGAATTCGATAAAAAATAAGACTGAATTATATTCGTTTAATTTTTTTATGGTTGCTTTTTGACTTTGATAGCTAGGTCAGAGTTAATTTATTTTAAGCAATTATTAAAAGGATAAGAAGAAAGGCGAACATGGCTAATAAAACAAGAATAACGGGAATAGTCAAATAAAGCAGATTAATTAATATATATTATAATTATCATATATATATATTATATTATATAATATATATATATATTATAATATATATAATATTATATATATATATATTATATTAATAGTATATATAGAGAGAAGAGAGAGAGAGAGAGAGAGAGAGAGAGAGAGAGAGAGGAAGGTTATATATATATATATATATATATATAATATATATATATATATATATATAGTCGATTTAAATATTCATTAATATTACCGTATCCGAGAGAGTATGCTGCTGAAAATAGACCTAGGCTTATCATGTGGGAAAATCAGAAGTCCAATTTAGGCCCACTAAACTGTCATGCAAATTATTTTATGATCAAAGGACAAAATTAGTTTAACTAAACATCGTTTTCAAAGAATGTTAACGCCTTGATGTATTATTTATCGGCTGTAGGAGACGAAATGACAACACCCCTGTGCAGTACGATATGTTGAGTCAAGACTCGAGCGGCAGCAAAGCCAACTTCAAAATCTTTGGTATGCTGTCACGAAGCTAGAGTTGAAAATAAAATTAGAAATCGTGGACCCATCGGTATATATTTTCCTTGCTTTGCAAAATAATTATCTTTAATACGTTGGATAAGTCTACTCAGTTCTAATGTCATTTATTTCAAGTATAGCACCTTTGAAAGGAAATGTTATTTATTGTTAAGTAAATAATCTGGCATCTGCATATGGCAATATTTCCATAACGAACAATGAATTAAGAAACTACGCCAATTCTTTGTTGGCCGTCTGTACCTGGTAAAAAAGTGACTGTAGAGTACTACATATTTATATATATATATATATATATATATATATTTATATATATATATATATATATATATATATATATATATATATGTATACACATATATATAAATATATATATGAATACATTAATATAAATAAATGGGACTGTATGTTTGCATGTATGTACTGTCGGCCAAAAAACTCGTGGCAGAGTTTCATAATTTTTCGTTTACCTGCCTGACGCACGATTCATGCCTTATTTATCTATTTTTCTTTTCAAAGATGGATGAAATCATGTGTAATGACATTAAAAACAGTCACTGATATCTTTAGAACATTATGTTATGTTATTGTGTAAAACTATTTTCCATATAGCAAAATTGACGTGAACGAAACGAAGTGATAAAAAACGTCATATCACAACCATAGAATATGCATTACCAAATAGATAGGAGACACCTATCACTAGTAGTATCGCATAAACATAGTCCTTAAATTATCATTTCAATATTAAGTTGAAGGTAGTTGAACTATTCCATTTGTTAAATTTTACAGAAAACATTGGAATCTCACAAAATGCTATCAAATTTAAAAACAAAAAGAAAAAAAAACCGATATTCTTAACAATGTGAACTAGGCGACCTCACTCTATTGCTTTTGATGTTATGTGCACGGGTATCTAATGTCAATGTGTCATTTATCGGTCTAAGAAACATCCTTCGATGAGCGAGAGAATTATTGCACTGCATTCGGTGCAAGTTTCTGTTGGAGAGATATCAAGAAAGCTTAATAAACCGGAGAGAATCATACATAGATGAATAAATTGTTTAAAGGACGGCAAAGTTTAGAACATGGGCCTAGAGGTGGAATACCTCGAAGCACCACATGAGAGCAAGACAATACAGTAGTGAAAATGTTGCTGAGCAACATTCATTTGTGAACTTTGAATTCTAGTGCCTCGTCACGACATTGCTGAACCAGGGATCATAACTAGCTTTACGCTTATGACTGGTGTCTGATGAATACTTTAGATGGAGAGGAAGAGATTTTTAAATCTACACTTGAAGTCTGATAGTTGTCTAATGAATAAGCAAACTTATCTTTGATGGATGAGAGATTCAGTTAGGCTTACTTTTTTCTTTTTTTTTATCGGTGGCCAGTGATTACCACGGATAGGGAGGGACACGGTTTCAATGATGCATGCATTTTTTTTCTTCAAACCTAAAGAATACATTTTATTGGGAGATACTTTACTAACATCGGCCTAATCCTTCCATCACTCCTATAAGCCACCTCCGCTCCGCTCTCTTCTACATCTCAGCGACTAGATCCGACTTCTCACTACGAACTCCACCTCGTGAAAGCATCACTAATGATAACGGTTATTTTAAAATTCCCCGCACCGACAACGGACGCCTTAAAATACATGTTTTGTAAAACATTTTCTGTTCAAAGACAAACTTTATCTTTCATTCCACAAAAATGTGTGCATACCCTCGTGTTACACCCTGTAGCCGTCAAAGAGCAACCCTTGATTAAAGCAGTAGGTTTTTCTTGAGAGAAAAAAACAAAAAAAACATGAAATAGACTTAAACGAGAACGTCACCTTTCCTATTTCTTATTCTTTCAGCTGCTTATAATATGCTTATGTAAGTAGGTCTAGTAGTTATACATGTGAACTAATTTGAATTAATTTCTATTTAAAAGAAATGAATAGCTACAGAAAGATCATCCTAAGAAAGCTTTAAGGAAAGTAAGCCTTTCTTAATGTATTCGTCAGTTTTGACTCCCACAGCTTTCCAAGGTGTCCAAATGAAACAGGATGATATGCAAGGAATTCGATAAAAATAAGAAAGAATTATATTCGTTTGATTTTTTTATAATTGCTTTTTGACTTTGAATAGCTAGGTCTGAGTTAATTATGTTAAGCAATTATTAAAAGGATAAGAAGAAAGGCGAACATGGCTAATAAAACAAGAATAACGGGAAT
>NC_061108.1:102380646-102453146 GCF_015104395.2 Macrobrachium nipponense
CCCCAGTAAATTTCATAAAGCTAAATTGACCTATAAACAATGAAATACCACAACAATTTGGACCATCCAATACCTAACTTAATACGTACTGCTAATATACCTGTAAATAAAGTGTATTAATGTGCATGGCATACAAGAAATACTGTACGTACATACGTACGTATGTAGTAAAATGTGGAAGCTTACCTTTCAAGTGAGGCTATCTCCGAAAGTGGCGACAGAGGAGGAGGACAAACGGCAGATACGTACGTACACTTAACTTTACGAAACATAAAAAATGTAAGGAAAACATACATAAACTAAACTTTACGAAACACATTAACAAAACTGTAACACTTACCTTTACAAAAAACTAACATTAAAATTTTTTTTTTTTTTGTCTTTTTTTGACTTTTACATTTCTTTTTTAATTTTTTTTTTTTTTCAAAATTTCAACTCCTTCACCACATTTAACTTTCTATTTTTTAGTAGTATCATTTGGTTCTTCCTTTTTGCTTACTACTCCTACTAAAGGCCTCTTTAAAAAATAACTATCCAAGGAAGATTGCTTCTGCCTACTTTTAACAATGTTCCTGACACGACTCAGGCAAACGTCATCGAACTGAACAAGCATACGACCTGTGTAAACCTTTTCGGGGTGTCTCTTTTTTACGAATGATTGTACCTTATGAAAAGCAGCTAGAGCATCCTTAATTTCTGCCGTTGTCATAGAGTCCTCTTCCTCCTCCTCGCCGCTGCTAGAGAACTCCTCTTGAACGACGTTATGTTGCATGGTCTCCAACTCCCTCAGGTCATCCATCGTAAGCTCCTCTTGGTGCTCCTCGAGAAGGTCATTGATGTCGTCCTCGTCGACGACCAGCCCCATGGACTTGCCGAATGCAACGATCTCGTCAAGATCTGGTTGCAAAATAGTTTCAGGATCGTCAACTGTTTCTGAATCTGCAGCACCAGCTTCGCCCACGTCGAATCCCTCGAAGTCTCGGGTGGATACGGCATCAGGCCAGAGTTTCCTCCATGAAAAATTCAAGGATCACCTCGAAACCTCCTGCCAAGCTCGGTCAATGAGTCAGATGCATATCACGATATCGAAATGCTCCTTCCAATTCACGCAAGGTGAGGTTTGTGGTATCGATGATGTCGAAACATCTCTTGAAAAGATGTTTCGTATACAGCTGCTTGAAGTTGTTACATTTATTGACCGTCTCATCTTCCCAGCAGCATTTAATGTATTTTATTTCTAAAAGAGCAGCCATATTCACCCAAATATCAGCTGATTTTAGGCGGGAACCCAAAAAGCACAGCAGCCAGATATAGGAATTTCCTGTTAAAAGGGGGGAAATAAAGACTTCTCAGCCTTAAGGACGTATCCCAAAGGGAAGTGGCCTACGTCTTAAGCTCCTTTTTCCCGTGAACCCTCTGCTGGCTGTATGTTCTGTTTCCAGGATGCCCTGCTTTTGGGGGGTTAAGCTGACCCCCAACACCCATGCTACACACCTGCCTTCGACCTCAGTCAGCTCCAGTTGTGACCTCGGACGGATGTCCAGCCACCAGCCTTCCATTTTAGGCCTACCACGGCGCTACTGGCGCGCCCAGACCCCCAGACCTGAGACAAAGCCGACGCCGCATTTCTACAAAGCTCAACTGATCATGGCATCCAGGTACATCTTGTGAAATAATCATATTGCCAGTTCCTTACCTCCTTGTGTCGTATTTACTCCCCATTTTCAAAATTCAAACTTCTAACTCTCAAATGAACATCCCTTTGTTCCTCTCACTGCCTTGTGGCTGCATGCTTCCCTTGTGTGATCATCCCAGACAAATGAAGTCATTGAATATTTCATTTAACGCCAAGAGTTCCTCCCCAGTGTGCTAGAAAAAGTGAGTAACTGTAACCTGTGCAAGAACTTGATTATTTTGTGTCTAATCTGGGATTTCTTCCAGATCTCCTGAGTCACGTGTCCAAGTCTTCGCGCGCCCGCAAGTGATGCTTTACCGCAAGACATATGAACAATTTTGAAAACCAGCTTTTATGTGAACTGCATTTTTAGCCAACTATCCATCCCTTGTGAGAGATAATATTGGTCCCACGTGTGGAGCAGTTGCATTTACTTTCCCAGGCTATTGAGCAGCCTCCTGTAAAAAAATGTATGTAAAGTAACTAGCTGAGTTTTCTGGCGACCTCCTCTAGACTAAATTAACACTATAAATCCTTTTAAGGTAAGTTCAATTAATTTATTCTGCCTTTTCCCTCAACTATTTTCGTTTACGTATTTGAACCCCTTCAGGCCAGGGCTTAAAACGTAACAAAGTTCAATATC
Source organism: Macrobrachium nipponense (assembly GCF_015104395.2). Taxonomy (NCBI): domain Eukaryota; kingdom Metazoa; phylum Arthropoda; class Malacostraca; order Decapoda; family Palaemonidae; genus Macrobrachium; species Macrobrachium nipponense. Next base: position 102,382,965 of record NC_061108.1, read on the forward strand.
ACTTGCTGGTCCATGGGCTGGAGGAGAGGGGTGGTGTTAGGCAGAAGATAAAGAACCTTGATGAAGGAATACTCTGCTAGGATATCTTCCTCGAGGCCAGGAGGGTGAGCAGGGGCATTGTCCAACACCAGCAGGCATTTCAGAGGGAGGCGCTTCTCTTCTAAGAATTTCTTCACTGTCGGGCCGAAACACAGATTTACCCACTCCGTGAACAAAAGCCTTGTTACCCAGGCTTTCGCATTAGCCCTCCACATCACTGGAAGCTTTCCCTTAAGCATTTTGTGGGCCTTGAAGGCTCGAGGAGTCTCGGAATGATAGTCAAGTAGGGGCTTTACCTTGCAATCCCCACTGGCGTTCGAACAAAGTGCGAGCGTAAGCCTGTCTTTCATAGGCTCATGCCCGGGTAGCTACTTCTCTTCCTCCGTGATGTACGTCCAACGAAGCATTCATCACAGTTGAAGACTTGCTGAAAACTGTAGCCTTCCTTGATCATCATCTCGTCGAACGTCTTTTTAAAGGCTTCGGCCACTTTCGTGTCCGAGCTGGCCGCCTCCCCATGCCGCACCACCGAATGGATGCCAGCCTGTTTACGGAATTTCTCGAACCACCCATGCGAAGCCTTGAAGTCTGGGGTCCCTTTTCCTCCGTCGTCTTCGGCCTGGGCAATCAAATTGCCGAAAATAGCGCTGGCCTTGTGGGAGATTGCCGTCTCCATTATCTTATCACCAGCAATTTCTTTGTCTTTTATCCAGACAAGAAGAAGCCTTTCCATTTCATCGTGCACGTGGGTCCTCTTGCTGGACAAAATAGTGATGCCCTTGGAAGGTGTAGCTGCTTTGATGGCATCCCTCTGCTTAAGGATGGTGCCTATTGTCGACAGATTTCGGCCGTATTCCTTGGCGATCACACTCAATCGCATACCAGCTTCATACTTCTTGATAATCTCCAACTTCGTTTCCAAAGAGAGCATCCTCTTCTTTCCGTGAATTTCAAGTTTCTTGGGACCCATGACTACGTATATACTGTATGTAATTATGTTATGTAGTACGTATACGTATGTAGTAAAGTTCTCACACAACACGATAAAGTATACTACACGAAATCACTGACGAATTTACGTTAATAAACGAAATCGTTAGAACAAACGAAAACTGTGTGCGTACGATACAGATGATGCCGTGCAGTGGCCGAAGAAGCATGCCGCTACGTAGATGCATGATGGGAGGGATGCTGACCAATAGGATAGAAGGATCTCATGGCGGTGACTAGCATCAGGAACCAATGGGAGATCGGGAGGATGGTGGCGAGTCTACTCAGTTGGCGGTGCGCGAGTTTCAAAATTGTTATCGGTGGTCCGGGCGAATCTCGGACTTTACAGCAACAACCTTTCGTATCTTGAGCTATTTTTGTATGTAGAACCATAACATTTTTCGTATTTGCTTCCGTATCTCGAGCTTTCGTATCTCGAGTTTTTCGTAAGTTGAGCCTTTCGTATCTCGAGGTACCACTGTATATATATATATATATATATATATATAATATATATATATATATATATATATATATATATATATATATATATATATATATATATATATATTTATATATATATATTTATTTATATCTCCAACAAGTACTTTTTACCAAGCAAACATGCATGTGTAATTGCCACAATGCCATTTCATCGTCTTGATTTCTTCACACTTTTTGATTATGCTTGTCACTGCACGACCTAAGATCTAAATGAAAAAACAGATGAAGCATGAGGTTAACATTATCCCTTGACCACATGCACATCATTAAACTCATTCTGACCTATCAGGTGCAGGTTTGAATTCTGCTACAGGCATCAGAAGTTCATCTGTTTCTTCATATAAAGCTTATGCTGTTGTAGTGACAAGCATATCCAAAAAGTGTGAGGACATTGCTAAAATAATCACCCACATACCCATTACTTACTTACAATAACCCATTCCTAACTTCTAAAAATATTTAATGTACAAAGCTCACCCAATAAGAGCAAACATTATCTCACATTTCGTATGAAGTCTAAATGCAAAATTACATTGCAAAGCTTCACAACTGTATAAATTACCAGCTTAGTGTGCAATTGAAGTCATTCACATAAATCGAAACAAGAAACCACCTACCTAAGAGTATGTAGACTGTGAAAAAAGTGTATTATACAAAATATCATTCATCTTGGCACCTACCTGTAAAAACCAAAATAGAAAATATTAGACAAAGCTGAATTGAATTTCACACAATTTGAAACATACATAAGTACATAAAGTGGTCCCACAAACATTGTTCATCTTTAAGACTCCATTTCCTCATAGAGAGAGAGAGAGAGAGAGAGAGAGAGAGAGAGAGAGAGAGAGAGAGAGAGAGAGAGAGATATTTCACTATAACTTTTGAAAATGTTAACTAACATGAACTTACTTTTATTTTGCTATTTTTTGTAAATTTAACTCTTTCCGGCTAAGATCACGGTTAATTCTCTGGGAAGAAGCAAAAACAGATTTGTGGAAGAGCTTAGAAGTACAAGTAGGATGCAAAGCCTTTTGTAAAAAAGGTTAGGTTAGGTAAGGTTACTTAGGTTGTATTCCACCAATTCCATTTCCCACATCTTGATAACTATAATTTTTCTTGTTTAACTATTCATTTCTCAGCTGTTGTTTTGCAATCTATGCTATTGACCATTAATATATGTGACACCCTCATTTATTGTGTAACCTCATCCAAAACTTTGTCTCCAACAATGGTCCACCAATAATTGCTAGATATACAGGCTAAGGAAACATAATAGGCAGTTTCCTTCCACAATCATGTTAAAATGCATAACATATTAGAGAAGCAGTCTGAATCATTATAATATCACACAATGGAGGCATTCTTGTACATATCTAACCTAGAACCTATAAAAATTTTTACAAGGAGACCATAACTACTACATTTATTTTCATGTATTATTAGTTCTTTTTTCTCTAGTCATTTTGAACAAATTTCTTCTATACCAACTCCATTGCAAATGAACTGTTACCAACACATTGGCAGCCTATGAAGCAGCAGTCCCACCTAGTGTGTGTTTACACTTTGCATCATATTCAGTACTACTGTCATCAAACATATTTTTTTCACACTGGTGGCTATTCAGCAGCATCTAAATAATTGCAGAAAAACCTTATGGGTAGGCTATGATTACATATATATTGAAAATCATACAAGTATAGTATCATGGTGGGATATGTGATAATAAGCAAACAGCAGAATACTACAATTTAGCTGTATGGAATATTTGTCTCTGAGGGTTTTAGTTGTATAATACACAATTTTGATAATATGTAGCTTCTATTGCAAGGAAGGGTAAACTGCCAGGAATAGATCATGCATTAATATTAAATATAATGTAGCAGGGTGTGTTCTATCTGAACCTGGATATACACTAATCTGATCTTGAGCAAAGCATCTTGCTAATGGCAGCCATATCAACATGCGAACATTTAATATTTTCCTAATTAATCATTTCAAATAGAAGTCTATACAAACTATCATGGCTGGCCACCCTCTGAAAAAGTACTTTTAACGCGTCCTGACACCGGAGATGGTCATCAGTCATGAGTTGTTGTTGGTGAGAGAAGGAGCTAAAGACCTATACTCTCCTTTTGAAGTAAGTATTTTCTCCAAAGTTAGAAATTAAGGCCATATTTTAAGATTTAAACAGAGGGTAATGAAAAGGGTGGCCAACGCAGGCCCACAACACCAAAAGGCTTTCGAAATATTTACTTACGATTAAAAAACTTCAGAAGATTGACGCCATCTCGATGTTTGCGTAGTCGCTTGTGTCAACAAACTTCCCATTTCCTGTGCTAAATCTGCACACCACTTCTACCTATAGACGCTGGGGGACATTCATGAAAACAATCGTAAAACAGTCCCTTGCCACGACGTTTTTAAGGAAACTACAGTTTTGGTAGAAGACGACAAAGCGTGCACTAGATAATTATTTAAATAAATAGTAAAACATCAATATCTTACATATTTATGATGATTAATTTGAAAATATTAGTTTTTGAAAAAGTAACTCGATTCTTGACTCAAATTTAAGTAGTAATTATTTTTCGGAATTAGAACTTTTTTTTAAGTCCTGTATTATGACGTCACAACATCTTGACTTTCATACCAATTGTAAATTAATTGCTATAGTTCTTAACTTTCTTGCAGAACAGTTTACCAGTTATTCATGCAAACTGTTATCAGCTATTCATGTACGTAATTGTTATAATAGTAATGCGCATATATATCTTATTATTTACTTTTTGGGTATATGAAGATCTTTTACTGCCGGATTACCACCGTAGTGTGATGCAATCGCTTTCGCTCCCTGGGCCTCTTGTTTGTTTTCACACCATAAGAAATTAATGGGGCCGAATTTGCAATGACCAGAAAGTCGTTAAAAGAGGAAAGTTAGCATTGAGGAGCATATGTTTTTATTGAGGAAAATACAAATTTATACAATACTTAGCTTGTAAAAAATACCTGATAACAAAAAACTTGATTGACAACAAAGCAGCGTACCTACTATGGGTTTCAGAGACAGTGCAAGCATGTTTTTTGGCAACATTTCTGTAACGAACACTCGTATCAGAACGAGATTTTGCAATAGTGTATTACACCCAGTGCCGTAATTTATAAGGGTATCGTGAATCACTAATTGTAAAGAATAACGACACTTGTCCTTGTACCAAGAGACAAAAACTCCATTATCCAGAAATGGATACGAACACAGCAGTAAAAAGCTCCACCTACCCTCACCCCCCACCTCCACTGCCACCCCTGTCCTTCTTCCTTCCTTCACCTTCCCTTCTCTCTCTCTGAAAGTGCTTCAGTTTAAACTTATTTTCTATGATTTTTTCATCCATTTATCTAATAATAGTTTACATTGGTGGATATATCTAACGATTCACTCGGTTGTTACCTGCCTATTGACTGATATATTTATACCCTGTTGCCAATTGGTATGTGTTCACCCTCCAAACTGGGTATAAGACTTACACAAAACGTGGAAATTAGTGAAATAAGCCTATGTATTGGAAGTATATATACATAACTATTAAAGCAATTTTATCATTATTGCATTACTATGACAACTAGAATTCATGGAAACAGTTTATAATAATGCATCGGCGTATGTGTGGAGCTCCACTAATGTGGCAACGATGATTTTGCCATTCTTAGCATGCAAACATTACAGGTTACATTTATTTCTGGCATACAATTATTTAAAAAAATCAAAATACTAATATAGACTTAAATCAATGAAAAGTGCTAGCAAAAAAAAAAAAATTATAATCCACTAATCCGTCGTCTGCTCCGCGATGGTTTTCAGCAGCCAGATGTACGACAAGGTTAGAAACATTGGATTTTATCTACTTTAGAAATATCTGTAATTTTTTGGGGTAATTTGGTTGCAAAAAAGGGATAATAGACATGAATTAAATAAACATTTTGAAGTAACAAAGTAAAGTTAAAATAAATAATGAGTAAAGTAAAAAATTAAGGGAATAAAGCTTTGCACCTCAGAAACAGTGTCATCGTCTGCTGCTCGTAACTGTGTTTGTGGAGTGAGCGCTTAGGAACCAGTGGAGTGAGCACTTAGGAACCAGGAACAGCAACGTGGTTCAAGTGCAATTTGCAGTGGATTAAGACCAATACTGTGTATAATTACAATCAAATAAGCACTGTGGAGTTTCATTTGTGATGGCAGTAAGGATAAAAACTACTGATTACAAGGTAAAAATGAATTCAGTTCAAACCATGACCCCGGGAATAACAAGTTTCATACTTTCACTAATATAGGCAACACAATGTTGTTTTATTGTGCTGATTACAACTGCAATCTTGAGTAAGATCAATAAACGTTACATATATATACGCTAACATTGTTCAAATGAGTGCTGGGAAGGCTGGGAAAGATGGTGTCCATCCGTGACCAGACCCGTCCAGTCACACGATAGCCGCCATATTGGATTTCAAAACTGCCTTGAAAACATATTTTACGAAGAGCGTCACGTGCTTATTTTAGTTCGTATGGGGCTTTCATATATCACATTATGTTGACTAAACTTCAATCTTTTGAATGGTATGCTTAGAGTTATAATTGTATTCTTTTTTTCACCAATTAAATATCGAGTGAATAGGTAAGACCCGTCCAGCGTGATGATGGTAGATCGTCCGTGATTGTTTACCCTACTACTTATATATATTAGCCTAGTGTTTTTGACAATACGTTGTCCTGTGTGTATTTCCTACGTTTCTGATTGATGCATTTGCACTCGTTTTCCTACCTTAAAAAAGAAAAACAAGTTTTTTTCACGCAGATATGCAATTTTGGATACTGAGGGAGGGGAGAAGCGAAGATTGGCATGGCTTAGACCAACCAAGATAATCAGTCTGGAACGTATGCTACCTAGCCTACTAGTCTGGTTCATTTACTTAGGTAGCTATGCCTGAAACGCATATAAGGTGCATTTATTTAGTTACCAATGCCTCAAAATATAGATAGTACTAGTAGCATTGACAGCCATGGGACTTTTGTCCTGGAAATTCATACAAGAATTACGCTTCAATCACCTTAACTAATGCGTCCAAGGTAGTGGGCTTCGACGGATTTCTTCGTTATTCTTTAAGCAAGCTAATCCCAAAGCAATTTCTTTTATCTTTCGATTTCACTAATGAAACACCAAAAGCTCTCTTGAGTCTCGAATCAACTCTAGACGTAGCACGCAAATCACCACGGTAACACGGTTAACAAATAAGAATATAAACAATAAACGCAGCATTGCCAAGTCTAAATTTCAGGCCTCGCTACATGGATGCCCCAAAAACCACCAGATTTAGTGGCGTAATTTCTTCTCTTGATGGAAGGTTGGGAGAAAGCTGTACGAATGGCCGTATATATAGAACTTTGATATCGGCTTTCACAACAAATAGTAAACTATAATGTCAATTCAAACTGCAAGTGCTAAATTTCATGAATTAGGCATATGGCTTATCTTAAATTATGCTACTAGCCAAGCAGTGGGAGCTAATAATTCACTTTGTCACGGTGACATAATCTTTATATCTTTGAAACTGACCAATTTGGGTTTTAGGTTCTAACAGTTCATAGTTAAATTTGATGGGGTGCTGTTGGTACTAGTAGATATAAAATAATTTTATTTTAGTGTCTTGATACGCTTAAGGGTTGCTCAAAGAAGGGTTCCAGTATCAACAGTTCCCGCAACCCTAGCTCGAACTGGAAATGGAGATTGACCATTCATCTTTATATGCACAATTTTTTTAAATTAAATTATTATTTCCACTCAAATTCTATGGTACGTTGCCAATTCCTTAAATATACGTAGTATCAATAAACAGGCCGTAAAAAAAAAAAACAATAGTTCATCTTTTTTTGGAATACCATCCTTAAAACATTAAAAATAAAACCAACTTCCCAGTATGTTTTCTTGGGGATTCTCTCCTATTTATTTTTTATTATTTTTTTTCTTACGGGATCACCTCCCTAGTTTTCCTGGGAAATCGCCTCCCTAACTCTTCTTCCTAGTGGATCAAAATAAAAATAAAAGATAAAAAATCTGGGAGGTAAACTCCAAGGGGAAAAAAGCTTAGGATTCGAGTACGAAAGGCGCCGCCTGCTAGTGCCCCTGGCGAGAGAATCAACCATCCTTCCATTGGCGGTGACCCTTTCCCATTCACCCCCCACCCCCCCCCCGCCCACACCGCCACCCTCCATCCGACTCTCTAACCCTGGCATAAGTGCGAGTGCTGGAGACTGGGCTGGTGGCGCTTGGATGATCACTGCTAGTGGATGGAGGCTCCTGACTGGTTTGCTTACTATTGACATAAGGAGAGAAAAGCAAAGCCAAATACTGTACAGGAGACTCTCTTCTTCACCCCAGAAGGGAAAGGCCTGAGTGCGATGGTGATATGAAGGTCACCACCACCAGTGGATGAAGGGTCCCGACCGGTTGGTTCACTCACAGGGATGCTGGTACTGGTAGGCAGTGCCAGTCATACTGACGTCGAGAGGAGGAGTCTACTGTGTGGTATTGTGAGTGTATGCTTAGGCTACAGTTTTATTTATGTGTGGGGGAGTTTGTGAGTGTGTTTTTAGGCTGCAGTTTTATTTATGTTTTGGGGGACAGTTTGTGAGTGTACGTTTAGGCTACATTTTATTGATGCATGGGGGACAGTTTGTGAGTGTATATTTAGTCTACAGTTTGATTTATGTGTGGGGGACAGTTTGTGAGTTATGTTTAGACTGTAGTTTTATTTATGCGTGGAGGACAGTTTGTGAGTGTATGTTTAAGCTTACAGTTTTGTGTGTGGGCGACAGTTTTCGAGTGTATGTTTTGGCCACGGTTTTGTGAGTCTCAGTGTATGTAGGCTATGTGTGTGTATCGATACTCGTTCGGAGCATGAGGTAATCATGTTCAACATTCTTCATCAAGGTGTTAACTTATTGAAATAGGAAGTAAGGTTGTTTTCACTTCAAATTTTCACGATGGACTCAGGAAGTTCGATTCAGTCTTAATTACTCGAGTGAATTAGATAATTTTCACTGTACATTGATAGATATACATTGAATGTCTTCGTTAAAGAGTCTGATTTACAGGATAAATTGTATTCATAATCATTCTAATTTCATTATCTTTTTATGCACTGGCGTCAAAGCATATAAGAAATTTAGTGGATCTGTTCACTATCTTGGTCTTTGAATTTATCCTATTATTTACAGGATAATTTCACTAAATTTTCAAATGTTAATAAAATTACACATCACCCCATATTTCCGTATATTTATTTAGTGGTAAAACTGTGGGTAAAGGGTGATAATGTAGTTAGTTATAAGAGTAATTTTGATAAGTTTAAAAAGGTGTGGCTAGATTAACGGTTACTGTACCTACTTATACTACTACTACTACTACTGCCTATTACACACACACACCCCACACACACACACACACACACACACACACACACACACACACACACACACATATATATATATATATATATATATATATATATATATATAAAGTTTTTTTTTGCCACGAAGGAAAAAATGAAAAAGCGAGATAGCCAAGTACTTTCGGTCCTGTTCGGACCCTTTAATGAAGATTCATTTACTGATAACAGTTTTTGAATATACCCATTTCATTAAAAGAGCGAATTTTATCTGAAAATGCAAAGATAAATACGTATATACATAGATATTTCAAATATATATATAGGATATATATATATACTATATATATATATTATATACTATATATATATATATATCATATATATATATGTATTATATATACATAGTATACATATACTATATATATACATATAGATATATATATAATATATATATTTATAATATATATAGAATACATATCATATATATATATTAATTATTCTGATAATATATATATAATTATTATATATATATATATATATATATATACATACAGGTAGAACTGATTTGATAGATAGTTATAAATATTATATATAATTATTATATACTATATATATTATATATATATATATAATATATGTCATAATAATTTTACATATATATATATATATATAGTACATCACGGTAGACCGATTGATAGATTAGTTTATCATAGTTATAGTTATAGTATATATATTATATATTATATATATTTATATATCAAATAAATTTAAACATCTATATATATTATATATATATATATATAATATATTATATAATAGTATTATATAGATATACAGTAGACCCTTGACTCACGAACACAATCCGTTCCTAGACCTTGGTCGTGTTCCAAATTGTTCGTGACTCGGAGCTAATTTCCCCATTAAGGTAATGGGATAATAATTAATATGCAATTCCAGTTCCTCTTCAAGAAAATATATATTCGCTTTCTGGCTTCAGACAAGTCTGTATGTCGACTGAGTTTTTTTTTCTTTTTTTTTTCTTTTTAAACAAACGCACGTTCTGGATAGGCTTTTCTCTTCTGGACCTTGACTGATATGATCCAGGATGTTGGGACATATGTCTAAACCTTCGATGAATTGTGCTAATGTTGTCAAGTTTCCAAAAAAGAAATGCTATGTTCCGTCTACAATCCTTAAGTATCACACACACACACACACACACACCACACACACACACATATATATATATATATATATATATATATATATATATATATATATATATATATATATATATATATATATATATATGTATTATATATATATATATATATATATATATATATATATATATATATATATATATATGAATATTTATCACATCACCGTGATTCATTTAAATTATTCGAGGTACAAATGTCCTTTAATAATTTCTAATTCGCTCTACCTCAGAATTAATATATTTTTCATATACATAAACCGAAGGGGAATTTTTTTAGTTAATAATAATTTCGTAGGAAGTCGGTATTTATTATAAACTTATAACCTCAACTTGTTAACCGAATTGATAACATCATTGAAGTCCTCATTTCTTCTCTATTCGCTGGGCGGTGGTTCGAACCCACGGTTTACATATATGAAAAATATGTTAATTCGAGGTAGAGCGAATTAGATATTTAAAGGACATTTGCAGCTCCAATTTTATATATATATATATATATATATATATATATATATATATATATATATATATATATATATATATATATATACATATAATATTAATAAATGGATATATAAGTTTATTTGTATATTTATAAAATTATAAAGTAAGAGACTACTCATATTCAAGGATGCTTCAAGAATATGTTTAGTTGTTGCCCCGGTATTGAACCAGGAACTGTTGTGCCAGGCTCTGAAAAGGCATATTCCATAATGGACGTGCTGCTGCTTTTAAAGAGACGCAGTTATTGGGAGGCATCTCTCATCTCAATCGGATTATGTTGAGAGAGATTCGGAATCTGTCACTAACTTCCCTTGCCAGGTAGAAATTGTCGCCGAATTTGCTCGATATTATTGTCTTTTGTATTCACGCCAGTCATATGAGATTGTTCGTGTAAAATTAATGAATGATTGCGAGGTACGATACTACCAGAAAAGAGAGAACCTTAGAATCGTTTCCAATATCGCCAGATGATTTGCTAATTTAACATTCATAGTTCCCCAAAGGTGGTAGTGCCGTCAGGGTGCACTGTAGGCATTACTAAAGGTTCTTTGCAGTGTCCCCTCGGCCCCTGGCTGCAACCCCTTTCATTCTTCTCACAGGACTCCGGTTAATAATATCTGTTTTCTATCTTACTTCCTACCCTCCCCTAAGGATTGTTTGCAAATTTAATAGCCATCGTTTTAAACCTTTCAAGATGTGCCAGAGACCAATGGCTACTTAGAAGGGTGGTACCAAAGCATTAAGCATTCAGGTATTGCTTGGTCATAATTCAACATTTTATTAATTCATGAAATTTGATTTTGTGCAAAATCTTCGTTGCGCTCAATTGTCTTCACAGAAAATTTTTTTGATGCCAATACTGAACTTCTCTGTATCGTGGGAATAGCAGGAAAGAGCTGATAACAGTATCATTCTTATATTGTGTTATTGTATTCTTAACACCAATAATCGTGCAGCTCGAAAATTCCAAATACAGGGCCCAGAACATTTCCTTTAAGAATGCCCATCAGAGTAGTTTTGAAAGTTGGTCTCTTTCTATTTTTTTAGTTTTAAGAAAAGATATCCATTCCTTTTAAGAAAAATAAGCCCTATCTTTTATAGCTATAGAATAACTCATTTCCTGATTTGATTCCTAAAAAGCTTAAATAATTTCCCTTTAATGTTTGCTTTGCATATTTAGGCTCAGTGATGAGGGTAAATGAAGCATCACTATTCCAGTCGAAAAGAAACTTTTTATAACCATGAAATAATAAAGAACTGGCGTCGAGAGCCCATTTAGATAATATTTCGTCAATAAAGCAACAAACTTTGTCGAAATAGGGGATTTCTGTAACCAAGAAACGGAAGACCGGAGAGGAGAGATCGCCTGAGGGAGGTCTATTCAAAAGGTAATCCAACGCTTGATTGCCTGGCTTCTTTTCAGCTCCTAAATCATGAATAAAGACGTATGGGTTTATTTCCTGTGTGATTTAGCAGAGAGTGAAACGGAAAGCCTAATATAAGGAGAAAATATGAAAGGTTGAAAGTGAAGGGTTAAATCATTATTTATATCTCTTCGTATTCCGTGTGTTTATGATGATGTAGGTTTATATGAAGAAGAGGTGGATGTGGTATACAGCTTGAGGGTAGAGGTAAAACATCATGTGTCGGACATACTCATAGAAAGATCTCACGGAAGAATTTGTTATATGTGATGAGGAGGGTCTCGATGAAGTATGGCGAGAAGGTTATTTGTTAAAAGAGATTCGAATCGTGACTGGGTATAGTGTATTTAGAACCTGAGACGAATTCGTGTTATGTTTTCGTACATGTTTAATATTTTTCATTTGATATGGTGGTAGGAAAAGACAGAGAAAGAACAAGTGTTACCGACGGTGAGCTGAGAGGTGAAAAAAAAAAAGGGGGGTGTTCTTGATGCTTGCCGATGATACAGTAACACTGAGGAGGAACTAGAAATTCTTTTGAGTGCAGGTTCTGAAATATAATGTTAGCAGGAGATTTTTTTTTTCTGTTTGCTGTCAACATTCACACGCCAAGCCATCTCTAACGTCATCAACATTGTTATCTCATCTACACATGGAACTTCCTTGTAGCATAATTTTTTCATTCTGGCGCTTCTTATTCTTCTTCAAGGTTCTTAAAACGACGAAACCTTTCAATGACAGCCTTTAGCCTCCTTGTTATGCCATGCTTCATGTCCGTACAACAATGCAAATCGTACTGGACTCGTGCATAATCTTACTTTTGTGTGCAGTTTCTCTCTGTTCAATAACCAAACCTTATGAGCTCTTTTAAGCCCTTTACAAAATTCGGAGTAAAGAGAATAGTATTGGATTTTCTTGTTCTTAAATATTTGAAAGCCTCAGCATCAGTAAGCCTTTATCCATTAAGTATTATTTCATCCTTTGGTAATTCTTGCGTTCTCATTATATCATTATATCTGTTTTCCACACATTCATATTAAATTCCATTTTCTCTCTCTCTCTCTCTCTCTCTCTCTCTCTCTCTCTCTCTCTCTCTCTCTCTCTCTCTCTCTCTCAAAACTTCCATATTGGTAAAGTTCAGTCCGCTAGTATTATCTTTCGGCCAGGAACTGTACTATATATATATATATATATATATATATATATATATATATATATATATATATATATATATATATATATATATTAGTACAGTTCCTGGTCCAAGATAATAGAAATGAGCGGAATGAACTTGGTAGGTAGGGATGTTGTGAGACTATAAAGAAATTTATATGTAAAAAGATGCGAAATGTATTAATTAAAACTATGAATGTAAATAGGATAATCAGAGTCAGAGAGGAATATAAAGGTAATTCATGAAAAAGTGTTGACATTACAGTTTTTGGTCATTATCTATATGTTGCAAAAACTAGTAATAGCATTTCGGGGTCAAAAGAATACGAGAACTGAATGAATTATTATGCGTTCCGACATGATATTTCAACTATGATTGTTAATTTGCATGACACCCATTTCGCTCTTTATTTGTCGAGTAAATACGCGAATATCAGTGAAATTTTTATCATTATTTTTGTGTGTTTTATTTTGAAGCTAGTCTCCTTACGGAAAATAATAGATTATATGAATTATGTTGTCATAAAGGATGGATCTAGATTCAAGCAATGCAGTCAACAGTATAACTTTCATCTTATCTCTGCTGAATCAAGACTATACCCCTTGTAATATACCCCTTGTACAGAAAACCCATAGGTGGGTAGTACCGTCAGGAGACCTCATGCGGTGTACTGTAGGCCAAGGTTTGCAGCATCCTTACGGCTCCTAGCTGCAACCCTTTTCATTACCTTTACTGTACCTTCGTTTATATTCCCTCTCTTCCATCTTCCTTTCCACCCTCTCCTAACAATGGATTAATAGCGCAACTGCGAGGTTTTCCTCCTGTTACGCTTTTAAAACCTTTTTTACTGTCAATTTCCCTTTCAGCGGTGAATGATCTCGTAGGTCCCAGCGCTTGGTCTTTGGCCTAAATTCTGTATTCTATTCTATTCTTTTACAGAAAACTTCTGCAGAGGTATCATCATATCCACTCCACTGAATAAATAAATGTCTTCAATAGCGCATAAATGAATGGTAATGTTACATATTTTCATTAATCTGTTTTCATTAATTTTCACATATTTAGTAAAAAAAAAAAAAACTGTGATTTATCTTTTTATCTATGCTTAGCTGTTATCTCTGCTATAGCTCAACCTTTCTAACCGTTTGGATTGTTTTTGCTTGACAGCCAAGAGTTCTTACTTTTACACAAATGTTTATAGGACTAAGGTATAGAAAGGCACGAGAAAGTGCCATGTTTACTTTTTAAATGTGACTTATATCTGTGAAAGGTAGTCTTCGCTTAAGAGTTGGTTAAGCCTGACCAAAAAAAAAAAAAATGTTAGTTCCAAGGGACTGGTGTCACGTCAACTTGATGCAGTTGAAATAAAAATAAAACTACAGACGGTAGCAAAGAGAAGATGGAACAAAGAATGTTGTACCTTGGTTTTTAAAGAATAATGAGGAAACTTTTGGTTTGACTTAGACAATCGTAAGGACTGACAGCCCCTTGGGTAGCATAAAAAGTAATATAAAAATGACTATCTCCGTACAGGAACGCTTACCTTATACTTCGTACACGTATTCAAACACAATAGAAATTAGAGTAAGAAGATAAAAAAAAAATATGTGCTTTATCATTTTCTTGAAATAATTGTACGAGTGTAAGCGATCAGTCAGAATATAGTTTTGCCTTATAAATGAAAAGCAAGAGCTTATTTGACGTCGAAATATAACTTTGAGGTCTTTTCAAAGAAAATATATGATTTTTTTTTTTTGCAGGTATGTGAAGCCACTTTCGGCCGTAGACAACGAAATATCAACGATGCGCTTGTGCCCTAAGTGTTATGTGAGTAATACTTCTTTGTTCACTGAGCCCTGCAAGGCTCATCTCTCTCTCTCTCTCTCTCTCTCTCTCTCTCTCTCTCTCTCTCTCTTTATATACTTACGAAATGAATTTTATCACATCACCGTAATTCATATACAAGCATTAGGCTACATATGTCCTTTAATATTTAATTCACTCTACCTCGGAGTTAATATATTTTCATATATGTTAACCGAAGGAGAATATTCTATTTGATAAGAAATTAGTCAGATTATGGACTCTAACTACGGAAACCCAGAATTAAGGACGTACTGTGACATCCTTTAACTCAATATATATATATATATATATATATATATATTATATATATATATATATATATATATACATACACAACACACACACCACACATACATAATATTATATACTATAAATATATATATATTTATATATATACATACCCCACACACACACACACACACACACACCATAATTATCATATATATATATATATATATATATATACATATATATCATAAAACAGATGCTTCTGAATATTTCAAAAACAAAAGAATAAAGGTTCCGATAAACTCTCCGTTGTACGAGATTCAAGTGACTTCATTTCGTAAGCAACTGATGACCTCTCGCACCTCATTATAAACCTATTGATTTTTCTCTCCATTCTCTCCATTTTTTCCAGGCTCAAAGCATGATGCTTGAGTGTATTGAGTACTAGGCCAAATAGTAATTTTCACTTCTTTTATTGTGCTTATTGATTTTTAGGGCCAACATATCTCTTCGAACGATTCTTTCCCATACTTAGAACGCCATCGGATTAGACAAAAATATATATAAAGTCGTGTAAAATTGCTTTTACAAAATCCATATCTCCTCTGAGTCTGCCATGACAGACATCAGGCTCTATGTTTTTCAATTCTCTCTGTAGAATTTGTGATCCCGATTGCCAATCATTTGGCCCACTCCGAAATCTGCTGCAATATGCATTTCCCTTCGCTTCTGACACTCGCTCACTTTCAGGTTCAAAGAGTAGTTTGTCATTTCTTCTTATTTTTTTTTACCGTCATCATTCTTTATGGTAACTATATGCTATCTTCCGTTCGGATGAAAATGTTTACTTACGAATGCGTCGGTTCAAAAATAAAATTGTCTTGGATAATATTAATCCGAAATCCTCTGTAATAGGGTAATGCCGTCAGTGCACCCCATACGGTGCACTGTTGGCATTACTTGAGGTTTTTCATTTTGCAGCGTCCCTTCGGCCCCTAACTGCAACCCTTTTCGTTCCTGTCACCGTACCTCTGTTCATTTTCTTCTTTTCCATCTTCCTTTCCACACACTCTCTCAACGATTTATTCATAGTGCAACTGGGATGTTTTCCTCCTGTGACACCTTCCAAACCCTTTTACTGTCAGTTTTCATGTCAGCGCTGAATGATATCATAGGTCCCAGCGCTTGGCCTTTGGCCTGAATCCTATATTTTTCTTCTATAATCTGAATTCAGTTTTTTTGTCGGGTTTGTCGTTCCTTTTCGTATCTAAGCTGTTGAATAGTATACCAGACCAATGGTTTGGTAAAGATGTGTCTGTAGTGTTTTGTGTTTGTGATTGTACTTTGACGTATTATACACCCTAGTGGGATATGTGTACTGGTGTTAACTGCATAATTTCATAAAGGGGTTGCGGTACTATGCCTTTGGTGTCGAAAAAATGTTTTGGATATTTTGCAGTTACCTTGGGAGCTGTGTGTGTGCGTGTGTGAGATGACACCAATGATTGGGATGGTTATGTTTATGGTTAAATATTTGCAACGTTTAGAAATCCTCATCCATTGCACGACTACATATAACTTTTCGGTTATTTTTCATGGGATCATAAGAGGTATATGATATGAGATGAAGTCAATTATCCTTAAATGAAACTCGACTAATAATAATAATAATAATAATAATAATAATAATAATAATAATAATAATAATAATAATAAATAGGATAAAATATAAATGAAAATAAATAAGTGAATAATGCCTAAATGCCCAGTATTCATTGCCCTCATAATTTGAATACCAGATGCACTCAGGCCATTCCTTGGATGGGTGTACAATAATGTACATCAGGCGCCAATTGCCAGTGGGCTAGAAAATTCATCCCAAAACTTAGTTCCTGGAATCGCGAGATGGATGAGAGGGAGGTTAAAGAAATCATCCAGATGAGAGGGATTCGAGAGGCCCTAAAGAAAGATAATGCCATTGCTGTGGTTGTCTTTTGAAGATAACTGGAACCGGAGGCAGACGACCACGATTTCTGATACGTTTTATCACTTCGCCTCCGAAGTTTGCGCTCGAGTAGCTGGACTGGATGGGAAATTCAAGCTTCGATTGTCCGAGCATGCATAACTTTAAGATTTTGCTAATATAGAAAATCAAATATTAGTGAAATGGAGATAAGTTTGCTGGCAAGCTGACGATGGACGAGATCATGCATTCCCGAGTGACATGGCCAAATGGCAAGCGAATATCATACGTCATCCAAGGCTCCTTGTGATCCCCTATGTAGACGGACATTGTTGGACGGAACAGATCCAGACGAACATTAGGAGTTTGTGATAACAGAGCATGTTCCCAGTTTGTTTTTCGCGCAGCTATAAAGCTGACCGTTGATGTAGATTTTGTACGTGGATATGTTGGCGTTCTAGGAACTGCCCGTTACTTGTCAGGTTAAATTTAGTTCATACGCGGACGAAAAAATTTCTATACAACACAGATTGACGAATGTTCCTGAGTGAGCTTTGCTTTTAATCTTGCAAACACAACCACATGTACACAAAGGAGATTTGATTCCCATGTAAGGAAGCAGCAATATATTTCTTGGGAAAGTTGTGTTTACAGAACCAGTTTCGTGTTTTTTCTTGAGCAGGGAGGCGTATCATTTCGACTACGCGTTCTTGACATTAAATGGCGAGTGGCAGCCATTCCGAGAATCGCAGTGATGAACAGAAGAATATTCAACAAAGTATAAAGTGAAAAAAAAATATTATCAAAGGTGTTTGAATAATCGTTGCTACTGATGTTGGAAAGACAAATATACACACTAGGGAAGAGCTAGGTTTCATGTGATGAAGTGAAATGCACATTTCGTTGAAAAGGAAGATTTTTGCTGAAGGGGGATTAAGGTCTTCGTGTGTGTGTGTATGTATATATATAATATATATATATATATATATATATATATATGTGTGTGTGTGTATATATATATATATATATATATATATATATATATATATATATATATCTATATATATATATACCATAGGCTCCTTATCGCAATAGATAAGTCATGACGAATGCCGTAATGAAAACAAAAACCATTTTTTAAAACATTTATTTATATACAGTACATAAGAAATGATGCTGTAAACAAATTTCAAAGCGAAAATAGCTCGTGCTAAATTTACTTGAAAGATGGCTTCGATTTTATACGAGTTTAGAAGACATTAATGACGGTGAAAAAGAATGATTCAATAGCGGCACATAACTATCATTTCTTATCATCAGTTTTGGAAATAAGACTGGCTCGGAACGCTATTCTATATTTGTGTTATGATGAATGCTCTACTTTGTTAGATATGAATGAAAGCTGAGACTTATTACTTTGCAAAAATACGTAAAAAAAACATTGTGCATGCTTCGCATGTACTTCTTTATGCTCATTCATTGGCAGAACAGCAAAATAAAAAGCAATCTTGAATTTATTTTGAACGCAATTGTATAAATATGACTCGTTCTTGTACCTAATATGTTTCTATTTTTAAAAGGGAATTGGAATATATTTATGGTTTTCTCATCCTGTCTATTTTTTTTTTCTCTTAACAGTGAAATAAATGTCTCTGACATTATTTGCCTGCTCAATTCACTCAAATTTAATTGAAGCCTGTATGTGTCTATCTATTAATCTATCTATCTATTTATCAATCAATCTATCTATCTACCTTTATGTCTGCCTGTTTATCTATCTATCTATCTATCTATCTATCTATCTATCTATCTATCTATATATTTATCTTAACTGTCTGCCAACCTGTCGCTGAAAATGCGCTTAATTGATGCTAAAAGATGATATCCGTCGAGAGACTGACTGTGTCTCAACGGCAGAGTCGTTAAAAAGAAAAAAAAAAAAGAGGAAGAAGAAACTTTGCGGGCGCCTCATTTCCATGTTTGCCTCCTTCTCGGTCGCAGTCATAATCTATGAAAAGGATCCCCTGAGGGATTTGCGAGGCCGTAGTTTATCCGAGTCTCATGTTCCAGGGGATTGTGGGCGTAAGACGTCACTTCCCGGTGGTGTTGTTTTCGGGTCTTGTTTATATCTGCTTTTTCTTTTGATCTTATTGGTGTTTACACTTAACTGAGTATTTCGCTTTGTTGTGATTGCGGCAGGATGTATCACGTGCTATTTCAAAGTGCCATACTCTTATGATATGGTAAAACATGTTATCTTTTGGTACATATTTATTTTTCAACAAACTTGTTCGTTTTTAGTTGTCCTTTTCTGTACGTCACTATTTTTGTAATGCCTTTGATATTTTTTTTTATATTCGAGCATTCTTCTCCACTAATGCCCGAATGTAAAAAACAGGTTTAACAGGGACATTAGGAAAGTAGTGAAGTAGTGTAGATCAGGATAAACAAAGACAACTGGGCAAGTTGTCTGAAATAAATGAACAAACAAATATATAATTATATATAAATATGTATACACACACACACACAGACACACACACACACACACACACACACACACACATACATATATATATATATATATATATATATATATATATATATATATTATATATTATATATATATATATATATATATATATGGTAAATGAGTCAAAGAGATTGGGCCATAAAACCACGAGACTTAAAATTAGTTTGTAATATATCCTAGACCCTTGGGCATTATCACCCATAACAATAAATAAGGGGTATTAAAGCCATCTAGAACTTGGCGGTGCGGCATCATGGCACCTTTGCACTTTATGTACTCTGTCGCTCTGCGTAATAAGAATTTGATATTCTTATTACGCAGAGTGACATTAATGGTCATAACTGACCTTCCATTTTGAAAAAAAAACAAACTTATTCGATGGGTTTCTTATCATTGCCCTACCATTGGTGAAGGATGTAACATTTATTCATCTTATAATATTTTAAATTAAGGTGTCAGATCTATGTTCTGCTTTATATATATATATATATTATATATATATATATATATATATATATATATGTAGATATATAGATATATAGAATATATATTATATATATATATATAGATATATCTATATTATATATATATATATATATATATATATATATATATATATATATATATATATATATATATATATATATATATATATATATATATATATATATATATATATATATTTAAAGTTTAAGTTAAAGATAACGGTAATTAGATCTTTCGCTATTCCAAAAACATAAACGATTTAATAACTCCAGTCAGCCACTGATTTTGAATTGAGGGGTAAGTAAAGATTCTTAGTAAGTTATGATGGGTTGTGAGTTCAGTAAAAAAAAAAAAAACGTAAATGCTCCAGAAATAATTTGTTCAGGAAATTTCTCTGATTTTAAGCCAGACCTTGGTATGAATTAATAATTTGTATTTGGCAGCCTGAAAACAGATATCCAATTACGAAACTTCTATATAAACATTTTCCTTATTTGGGCTTACGGTATAGAAAACAATAAATATTTAATTCATCTATTCACTTCCTAGCCTCAACCCACGACTTTTTTCAGAAGTCTGAAGTCTGTATCTCTATGGACGGTATTTATATGAAAATTCTTGACTTCATTTTTGACTGGACTGATTGAGATGTCGCTTTGAAATCCACTATATAAAAATTCCTTGCACTTTTTGAGAACCAAATGATCGTTTCCATAATAATCTGACAGCCAGCCTGTGCATTTGACGCGCAATCTTCTAATAATTGAATTTTGTAGGACTTCTCAAGGTCATTACTTAGCAGTAAACTTGTATTTTTGTTATTGTCAGAAGTCTATACACCTTTCTGTCTTTGTTGTTCACTTAGAATTCATTTGTTATTGAATTTTGCGCTATATGTACAGGAAAATCGTTGTGTATGATTGTGAATTTTTGTAGGTAAAATGATGTAAGTTATACTCAAACATGAATAGACAAACGATTTATTTTACTTCGTTCACAACTTTTTCTTACCCCTCAAATTTGTTTGTTGGTAGAGATGAGTTAATTTGATTCATTGTGAGTAGTAATGAGAGTGAATTATTAGAAAAAATGATTACATGTCACTTCATATAGTATAAAATTTATTCCTCGTGGTAACTGCTTAACTGTAAAAGATAAATCTTTCTTTCCAATTTTATTCATTTTTTTGCTTATGAGTTGTCTCCATCTAATACTGTAATCACAATCATATGACATGCTTGTACGTTTGAACGATTTCAGAATACATATATCAAACGTTTTCATATATATATATATATATATATATATATATATATATATATATATATATATATATATATATACATATAGATAGAAAGTCTAAGAGGAAATTACTTTCCAGTGTCATATCCTTAAGATAAATATGTTAGAGAACTCGATGAAACTGTTCTATTTATTTTTTAAAACTCTTATTATCTATATATGAAAAATACTTTATTCATTTTGAATCTTGTTCTATATATATGTGTATATATATATTATATATTATATATATATATATATATATATATATATATATATATATATATATATATAGAATCTCCAGTCAGCAATATCACAGTATTTCAGAGGGTTTCGTGATACATCTTAGTAGGCATCATATTTTATTAAAGAAACGTTTCGCACACAAAAAGCACGGTGCATCATCAGTCTGTGGAAATAAAAACAATTACATTATAAAAGGAATTCACAATAAATACTAAAAATATTACATCATTAAAATACCGCAAAAGTTAAAAGTTAAAGATTTTAAAACAAGGCAAAAGGACCAAGAGAGAGAGAACTAAGAACACCAACCATCCATGGTAAGAGACAGAGAAGGAATGGCAAACTTTGGCGTTCCAAACAAAACGACAGCTATGCCAGATACAAAGGTGAAGCCGTAGAGTTACTGTTTAATGAAGGAACCAGCCTTTTAATGAGTAAGGACTCTAAGGTAGTTAAGTGCTCTGGGTCCCTCGTATAACCAATAATGGAGAAGTGCTGTTTCAAGACTTCTATTTTACATATTGCTGCATGATTTTTAATATTTGAGAATTCTGGTTGCTTAATTCTCTGACCTGTACGAAAACTGTAACCCATGTGACTGCAATATCTCACCTGCAGTAACCTACGTGTTGATCCAACGTAAGAGCCCGGACATCCAGGGCATGTGAATTTGTAAACAACGTTCGATCTCATGAAGGCCTGCAGGCGATCTTTAAAGTTAAAAAATGAGCCTATTCTGCATGGTTTGTTAGAAATAAGTTTAAGTTGAAGGCATGGAATTTCCTGTTCTATGATTTTGATACCAAATTCTCACGCAGACTCACGCAAATCATAGAACAGGAAATTCCATGCCTTCAACTTAAACTTATTTCTAACAAACCAATGTAGAATAGGCTCATTTTTTAACTTTAAAGATCGCCTGCAGGCCTTCATGAGATCGAACGTTGTTTACAAATTCACATGCCCTGGATGTCCGGGCTCTTACGTTGGATCAACACGTAGGTTACTGCAGGTGAGATATTGCAGTCACATGGGTTACAGTTTTCGTACAGGTCAGAGAATTAAGCAACCAGAATTCTCAAATATTAAAAATCATGCAGCAATATGTAAAATAGAAGTCTTGAAACAGCACTTCTCCATTATTGGTTATACGAGGGACCCAGAGCACTTAACTACCTTAGAGTCCTTACTCATTAAAAGGCTGGTTCCTTCATTAAACAGTAACTCTACGGCTTCACCTTTGTATCTGGCATAGCTGTCGTTTTGTTTGGAACGCCAAAGTTTGCCATTCCTTCTCTGTCTCTTACCATGGATGGTTGGTGTTCTTAGTTCTCTCTCTCTTGGTCCTTTTGCCTTGTTTTAAAATCTTTAACTTTTAACTTTTGCGGTATTTTAATGATGTAATATTTTTAGTATTTATTGTGAATTCCTTTTATAATGTAATTGTTTTTATTTCCACAGACTGATGATGCACCGTGCTTTTTGTGTGCGAAACGTTTCTTTAATAAAATATGATGCCTACTAAGATGTATCACGAAACCCTCTGAAATACTATATATATATATATATATATATATATATATATATATATATATATATTATATTAATATATATATATATATATATATAACAAGATTGAAAATAAATAAAATGCTTTCAAATATCGAAAACAAGAATGAAAAAATAAATCAAACAGTTTCATCGAGTTCCCTAACATATTTATTTTATGGATATGAGATTGGAAAGTAATTTCCTCTTAGACTTTCCATAAGGAGCTTTGTGGCTTCGTCTTCTTTCGAGTTGAGGTCACGTTGGACAACTTTGATAAGTTTGAGAATATTGGGAGCCGGTGCCAGTACCTGCTTCATGTCTGGGGTATTGAAGACATCATTATATGGTAGTCTAGGATGGAATATCATCTAGATAAACAGAGACTGAGTCGAGCCCCTTGTATGTCTGAAGATAAAACTAAGCATCGAATGAGAAAACATGCGAAACTTGCTTTCTTGAGATTCAAAAAGTGATTACGTGATAACACAAACCGCGAAATGAAAAAAAATGACAAATCGGAAAGAAGTCTCTATAGATAATATGACTCTTAAAGGAAATATACGAGATAAAATGCTGTATATTACAAAAAACGTGCTCTTCCGATACGAGCTTGCATCATTTTAAAGGTTATTTTCGTCACTTATCAATAAATTAAAATCCTGATGCAAGGTTATCATGATTGTTAATGTACCTGTGTCACAACAGCATTATCACCAAATTTCTTTACATGACACTTTTTGATTGGATATAAGGAGAGAATATTCTAATTTGTCTAGTGACATGTATAAAGTAACAAAACAGATATTTACATGAGAAATAATATAATGGGAGAAACGGTGCAGTAAAGGTCAAGCAATCGTTTTCCAATAAATATAGTTATTTTCTATACATAATAGTTTCGTAAACATGACGGGAATCCATTTACCTGCTTTTATTTAATTCAGAGATGCCTTTAAACCTGGAATGGCACAAGTATCTGGTTTGTTCTGTAAAATGATAGATAATGCCGTTGTAGCTAGTTTCAACTAATTTTATGAAGTCAAATGAATGATACTAGGTATCTCATGTCATTTTGTGAAGATACCTGTTGCTTTTGAAGGCAAAAAAGACCAGCCAGTGTTCTTTTCGTCTGCGCCCTGGTTGGCTCTGCCATTCTGGCCACATCATTTGTTTCAGTTTTATTTTATTTATTTATTTATTTATTTTATCACGGGAAACATGAGAAATAGCGCGCACATAAGCATTCATATTCATTTGATGAGAATGCGTTTATTTTACGAAGTAGCTTCGATAGTTTCGTTTTTTTTTTTTTTTTTTTTTTATCGTCTCACTGAACGTTCCCATTTTGAAAATCATTGGCCAATCTTTCATTTCTTATTCCGGGGCAATGCTATGCCGCATAGAGCAAAGAGGGTTTTATCCAGATATACATTTCAGTTTCTTATTTTTTCTGATTTGTTGATTTATCCCTTCTTGGTTATTATCAATTTCCTGTTCTCTATTCTTTGCCCCTTTTACCGTATTTTCACAAATACTGAGTGTAAACTTAATTAGCACGTTGATGTTTTTTTCCGGTTTTATCCCACATTGTTATTTGCGCAGATGCAACATCGAAAATAATAATAATAATAATAGTAATAATAATAATAATAATAAAATCTCGCTAAAAAACACTATATAAGTAGAATCTGTAGAAACCCTTTCCGCCTGTGATTCTTGAGCCTCAAGGTATTTAATAGTCCGTGACCTAGGCAGAACTAAATTAATTTTCCAAAATCACTATCACTACCCGACATTGAGAAAAGTATACCTCCAATCACTGAATGCTCAAAGTAAAGCAGATGTAAAAGTTTACTTATAACGCTCCTGATTTGTGACATATCAGTTCTCACATACATATACATATATATGTATACTGTATAAATATATATATATATATATATATGTGTGTGTGTGTGTGTGTGTGTATACGTATACACACATATATATATATTTATACAGTATACATATATATGTATATGTATGTATGAATATATATATTCTGTCTAATATGCACCCAAAGGTACGACGTAATTTGCTCTTTGAAGTTCTCGTCATTGAGAAAAATCGCTCACACAACACAACACACACACACAAACCCACCCACACACACACACACACACACACATATATATATATATTATATATATAATAGATATATATATATATGTATATATATATACTGGCTCACTATACAATTGGAGGACTTCGCCCTTGACGTGAGATCACCCAGGTGAAGCCAAATTTGGATCTTGTTACTAGACGTTGCCCCAAATAACTCTGTAAGTGTCACTTCCAAAAATTGGAGGCTTCCTCTAATTCGTATTGTCTTCTACACGTAGTTAAAAACAGCCTATTGGTCACTCAAAAGCCAATAACCGTGCAGAGAGGGTGCGATGTCACCTTCCACTGACGTTGGTGAACAGGAATAAAATTCTGACCACAATGAAAAATGGTTAATTGGATAATACTGAAGAATTTTTGTGATATTCGATATCTCTGTTAGTTTTCATAGCCTCTTCACGTTCAGTATCTTAAGAGAGAGAGAGAGAGAGAGAGAGAGAGAAGAGAGAGAGAGAGAGAGAGAGAGAGAGAGAACTTGATTGTGATCAATAACTATTTCTGCCGAGAATTAACTGGATATCCTATACGAATACTATTTTGAATTGATTCCAGTAATGATGCTATTATGAACCAAGGCTGTACAAATTTCTCTATTTTGGAACCTTTCGTTCATATTGATGTCTTTGGGAGTTATTCCATAAAAAAAACTATTGTAGTTCCGTTTCCTTCGACCAGTTTTTCCTCACTGATATTGATATATAGATTTACATACGCTTTCGAGTAATGGAAATATTAGAGATGCGATGGCGAAAGATGGAGTCTGTTGGAATAACCGAGTTTTCCTTTGCCTTGCTGGGTTATGTTTTCATTACTCAGTCGAGGAATTACATTTTGGTTTATATTTGTGGATATTAGATAACCATCGTTATAATGGGATTACTAATCAAAAGTAATTGTTTTAAAGAATGAGCGTAAATAAAATCATAGATTATTGTTGCAGGTATGAGTCGTGGTCTTCATCGAATATTGGGCCCATATTAATTAAAGGAAACTTAACTGAGTTATATAGATAAAAAGAAGAACTACTCTTGTTGTTAACTGTAAAGGTAACATTAAAAAAAAAAAACGATATTGCAAAGAAGACAAGAAATGAATGAAAAAGCTATTGATAAAGAAAGCTTGATAATATGCACAAAATATTTGTAAGTGAATCCATTTGCTCAGGCATCTCCCGTCCCGAGAGAGAGGAGAGAGAGAGAGAGAGAGAGAGAGAGAGAGAGAGAGAGAGACTGGCAGAAAAGCATGTATCTAATCACAAAGTTTATTGACTTTTCCTTTCAAGTCAACCAGTCAAGCATAATTCTTTCGGATAAAGTTCCAAATTACGGCTACACACACACACACATACATATATAATATTTATATAAAGAAACAGAAAAAGTAAAAGTAAACGAGAAAAAGAAAACAAGTAAAAAAATTATTGCTGAGCATGTTTTATATATATATATATATATATATATATATATATATATATATATATATATATATATATATATATATATATGTGTGTGTGTGTGTGTGTGTGTGTGTATGTATATATGTAGGGTGTCCCTAAAGTGTGGACACATGCAAAATGCATATTTCTGAGAGAAACATTAACATTTTACTTCATTAAGAGATTGATAAAAACATATCATCAATATGATTTCCACCATTTGTGATGCAAAGCTCGATGCGCTTTGCGAGATTCACACGAACCCGGTGCATTAACTCCACATTTCCGTCAATTTGACCACATGCATTTATGATGCGTTCCCTCAGTTGTCTCGTACCTTAAATTTCCTCTGAATACACGCTCTCCCTCAGCATACCCTAGAAGAAAAGAAGTTTCATTCCTTCCTACTTTGATAACTCATATTTAATCTGAAGGGAAAAATGCAATGATATTTTCTGTTTTTGACTTTAGGGGCACTGTATATATATATATAATATATATATATATATATATATATAATATATATATATATATATATGGATATTAATATTTGCTGTATATCTATTAAACATATGTACATATACATATATTGGAAAATTTGTACACACACACACACACACACACACACACACACACATATATATATATATCTTATATATATATATATATATATATATATATATATATATATATATTATATGTATAGTCTACATTAGGATCTAAACCATTGCCCTCGTTAATGGACTTGTTAACTGAATGACATTTCGAATTTTAGGGGACACGTTCTGGGAACAAAAACTGTACTTGAGAGAGAGAGGAGAGAGAGAGAGAGAGAGAGAGAGAGAGAGAGAGAGAGAGAGAGAATGGTTAATGCGCCATATGGACAAATATATTTGTAAAACAATGCCTTTTATTTTCAAGCTCACGTGCTCTGAAGAACCTTTTCCCATTACGTAAAAATTCTAAGGTACCTTTAACATTTTCTGTTTTTCTGGGTAGATTTCTTTTCTATGAGTTGTTTATGCACCATTTTGTTGGAATAATTTTCGAAATGCAAATATGTGAAAGGGAATAAATTAGTGGACTTGATGTTTTTTTAGTTTTTTGAGACATGATATATGAAACAAATCGGTGCTCCTTTGACTTGTTATCTGGTACGTGTCATTTTCACTGAGGTGCTAGTACAAAATTTCATGGCGGAAGCTCCTTGGGACACCGTGTTAGTATCAGCCCCTCGGCGATCAAAGTATTATATACACCCATTATGTGTGGTCGACAAATTATATTAATAAACGATATCTTCTTGCGGTCGTCTAATTTACATTTACCAATTACCATATAGTGTTTAGTACTATCACTTCGGAGTAGGTGACGCGTAGGTAGCAAGCCAAAGTAGCACAAACTCTTAACTGTCTTCGATATAAAATATACAAGTTCTATCTTGATAATTAAAATTTAAATATAATTTTCTTTTTTCCACATCCTGTTCATACTTTATGTATATTTTGTTTTAAGCAAAATTACTTTCCATACAAACGCCCTTCAACAAAACCATGCCACTTCGAGATTAGATTTAATCAATGAGGAAATTGATAGTACTCGGTAGTTTGGTGTCCTGCCACAAGGGCAGCGCTGATTTGTAGCTGTAGTGTAGAGCCTTGCGGGTTGCGGGCAGCGGGCTTGCGGCCATGTCATCTACGACAAACGGACAGGAAACGCCAAAGTTGAATAGTCACTTAGTTCGTGCTCTGATTTTCTTCATTTCAGTTGTATTTCATTATCATCATAATTGTGCGTTGTGCAGCTCATAATTGCAGATTTGGAAGCATGAATTCTTCAAGAGAAAATGGAATAGCATCTCACAGGTTAGCAATTTTATTTTTACCATAACTTTGTACGTCATCAATGTCCTGTTAGCCTTGGATACGTTTTCTGTTACCACTTCGTATGTGCAGCATAGTCTTGTGGCAGTACATGAGAGCAGTGGCGATTTCAATTTTGAATTCAGATCACCATTCATCTCATATAAGTCGCCGTATAAATATATCAAATTTAGTCTTGCTCGTTGCTGAAAAGGCTTAGTAATGAGTAGGGCTTTAGGCCTACAGATTACGGGTTTTATTAACTGGTCACGTTTTTTAAGCATGTTACAGTGGGGCACATAGGACGTCTGCTATATTTTGTCATCTTTGGGGTAGGTAGGCCTGTCGGATACTGTTTATGGCATCATTTATTTTAAGTTTTGTGAGTATAGGCAGCGGTAGAGTTATTTACCAAGAGGCGTGTTACCAAATGTGGTCTCTCAACGAAACTCCTGGTGAGAGTATTTCAGGATGACGTAACGGACCATAGGAGACAACTTCTATTATTCGAATAAGAGTGAAAATACTTGTATTTTCATACATTTAACAAAAACCTGGTTTGATTATTGTTTTCGTCATTCGATATATCTCTGACTGGTAATAGCAAGAAAATAAAGTTTGGTAGCCTGGGCTAGACCAATGGTCTCACACTGCACATTTCGTAAGCTGCTATATCATTTAGATCTTATTGTAAGCAAATTGTAATATGGAAAATATAAAAATAATTTCTCTGTGGTAAAAGTTATCCCATAATCATGCAGTTTTTAAGGATGGTAATAAGGGAAAGAATCTTGACTTAGCTAGAACCACTCATTGATTCAGCAGGTATTTTTATGGGTTTGTCCTTGTAAAAACAGTTTTATTCCATAAAATTATAATAGCTTTCTTATGGTAGCCCTTATTTGACAATTTCATGTAGTAAGCAAAGATGCTGTCAGCACATTTCCAAGGGCTGCTTTCGAAATCTATTCCACGCTACCGAGTAGTCAGTTGCTCGATGAGCAAGCTGTGGATGAGACATCCACCAGGCTATGAACATACCATGCTGCAGGCGAACCCACGAGAAAACTTAGGCGCTGTCACACTAGCGAAATTTCCGTCGACTTTTGAATTTGACGTCGACTCTTCATATTTTGACGACGACTTTATGGTGTCGTCGTCCCGAATTTTGAAAACGGTACCGATCGAATTCAACCCATCGCTACCGTCGACTTTATTGTTTGTTTATATTTCGGAGAGCGCGCATTTCAAGTGATCAGATGCAAGATGAAGTTCTTGGTACAGTGGACAAGATTGACAGAACAGTTTTTGGTCGAAGATATGGGGGAGAGACGATGCATTTATGTGACCATAAGGATGATAGTTTTATGAAAAAGGGTCTTAAATGAAAAAATTACCAAGAGATCACCATGCGACTCAGGGAAAACTTTCCTGGACTTGCTGATCTTTATATAAGATAAGCATGCTATATCGTGAATATCAGATTGTTATATAGCCTAGGACTGCGCTCATTGTTTTTTTTTAATTATTTTTTTTTTGCATTAGCAGATAATATAAACAAAAATCTTTAAAATTTTTGTAGTGTTTCTCTAGCTTAATTTATAATACAGTCTGACTATGGTTGTGTAAACAAGGTTGCGAATAGCCTATCAAGGCTATCCGTAGCTTATTTTTTTTTAAATAAAACTTTTCACGTTTTTTTTAACCAGGACCGAACCCAAAGACTTTTTTTTTTCTAAATTCTATGCAGCATCATTAAACTTATGCAATCACGACCCACTAGTTGCTTTGTGTTATAAAGCATAATTGTTTTATCATTCCGGGAAGTCATAGCTCTGATGGTTTGTTTACGTTTTGACGACGACAACCACGGCATGAAGAAGAACTTGTGTGACAACCAGAGTACGGAATGACGTCGACTTCTTTGGAAAGTCGACGACAAACTCAGAAAACATCAACGGAAATTTCGCTAGTGTGACAGCGCCTTACGTATTTCAGACCCACGCAGCAAATAAACATACGGGGAATTTCAGTTCAAGACTTCAAGCTGGCATTTTGGGAAGTTTACTAACTAAAAGTTCGTGTTGTATTCATTATTAGGCTACTGTTGATTTGATGGTAAGATATGAGTTGTAATGATATCTACGACGTAAGATGTGAGAAAAGTATCCATTTTTTTTTTTTTTTTATAAAAATCAAGGTCGAGGGTGAGATGCCTCTTTTCCTTACTGTCCAAAATGCCGTAGTAACTATTAGTACAAAATGGAATAAAATTTCTGTGTGCATACGCACTTATAAAGCCTTGATATTAAAATATATTTAGCTTGAGAGAGTCATTTTAACGTATTTCAAGCAGGTTAGAATAAGCTGTTCTCTTAAAATCTTATATCAGACGGAAAAGTAAGGAGTTATTTATAAGCTATCCTAGTAGGCAATTACTCTAAGATGAAACTTTGAAATATTGTTGGAAGAAAAGTGGGATTTGTACGGGTATAGGACGCGTTCTTTGAGTTCAAGCCTAGACCGCATGTAAACAAACGTATGCAATAGTTGCCCTTATTTATACGTTTTCGTTAGCAGTTTCATCCTGCAATGGCCATTAGGTTAAACAGTGATAAGTGAAACTGATTCGGCGTTTGCTCAACGAAACTGAGTAGCAGTGCGTTACGTTACCAGAGCAGACGTGGAGGGAAATGCTGCCCATGTGAGATTTAGCTCGTGTATAGCGGCTTTGATCAAACAAACGCTAGACCTATGCTTATTAATTGGGCAGGTATTTTACTGTTCGGCCTTCTTTCAAGAACAATTTTATTCTAAATTAGTTAAAATTGCTGTCATGGCAGTCCTTATTTAAAGATTTTAAGTATATATTTCCCAAATCTCTAGAAAGAAACGATTTTGCTATACTTTTCAATCTGCTTACAAGACAGCCTGGCAGGAAAAACAAAATCTTATTTTGTTCAACGTCTTTTCAAAAATTTTGCAAAACCGCTCCCGAAAATGCCGCTAAAAATGCAGTTTGTTAAACGAATGTGATACAGCCTTCACGGTGATGCTATTTCTGGCTTGCTATTAAAAATTATTGGGGATAGTTACTCCCGGACGCTATTGTTGTGTTAACATGTTTTAAAAACTTATAACAATGATGTATAGGGGAAATACACACACACACACACACACATACATACATACATACATATATATATATGTGTGTGTGTGTGTGTTTAACAGTTTGGCGATCACACGTGTGCACGCATATATATATATATATAATATATATATATATATATATATATATATATATATATATATATATATGTAAAACAGCTTGGCGATCACACACGTGCACGTATGTATATATAGTATATTATATATATATATATATAGATATATATACTGTATGTGTGTTTGCCAGTTAGTATGCGTGCGCGTATGATCGGTAAGCTATGTTATTTGCTCTATATTTATAATCAACGTGGCTCTTCTTAA
This sequence comes from Macrobrachium nipponense, assembly GCF_015104395.2. Lineage (NCBI taxonomy): Eukaryota > Metazoa > Arthropoda > Malacostraca > Decapoda > Palaemonidae > Macrobrachium > Macrobrachium nipponense. The sequence goes on from NC_061108.1 coordinate 102,415,365, forward strand.
TGAACGCCATCCCTCCTCTAACAGCCACTGTCACATTGCGGTAGGGAAAGTAATATTAGAGAAGTTCAGCAGCCACTCATCAGTTTTCATCTGCTTGGCGATGTTATTCTATTTATCTGCTAGAAGTAGAAAAATGACTGGTACTATTGCTCACGCTAAAAAAAAAAAAAAAAAAAACGTTAATGGCACAATAAACGATTTTTTTTGGATAAAAAAAACTACTTGAGTGGATGCTTACGAGGTTTGATTCACCCCATGTTTTTTGTCTTCAAATGGTTACTGTTTATTATATTATAAATCTGCGGTCCTTCACCATCCTTTCAGCTAATAATTTACCTAATTATTTTTATATATTTTAATACTTACGTTTGTAATGTTTATACATAGTATCTAGTATATGATTATGTGAACACATTTCGTTTTACCCTTAGATGTTCTTTATCATTTTTTCAACAAAGTCCAACTTTGACCTAATAAGGGGTGACGTCAGAGGAAAATTGCACAGTATAGCCATATGTAGTTCAATTGCCTTTTTCTTCTACATTGCTGTTCTTTAATTTTTCGCATATGGGAAGCTTGCTCGGGAAATTCAAGGCTCTTTTGTTCATTCATAAAAAACATCTAACTTTTAAGTAATGTTAATAATAACAATACCTGCCACAATCTACGTGACGGATAAGGTATTGGGTTACTGACGATTTCTTTCAAGATGCACTTTACTGCAAATTAGTGCAATTTGCATACAACATTAAAATTTTCATCAAGTACGATGGTCATATATTATATGATAGACTTATATGATAATTTTTTCGATGAAATATGGCAACTCATCAGGTCAGATTAAATTGCCCACGGCTTCCATAAGCAGGATCTCCTTAGAGGTCGTTATTTAAGACTAATATTTCTTTATGATATTTACGGTCTTTTGCTTTTTTTTTCTTTTTTTTTGAGGGAATCGCAAAGGTCGATATATACCGGGTTAAAACCCTTGTTGGTCACAATCTAAGAAAGAACCGATAAACAAAATTACTTACCAGTATATTTTTTAATATACTCGAAAGTATTTTCTGTTTTGAACAGCGGGGATAGTAATTTACTACACCCGATGAACAGATTTATTTTCTAATAGCTCCTATTCTAATAAAACGTACATGTCTACAGTCTTCTGTGCCGTTTAGGGAATAGAATTGAATGTTGATGTTGAAATTCAAACTTTGAATGCACTGATTGTATTTAATTACGAGCTTTTAGCAGATGCATGCCCAGTAAAGCAAAATGTATGATTGGCTTCTTCAACATCATAATGGAGTCTTGTTAATCAATCTTATACCAGCTTGCTCATTTTAGGTAATATTTCGGAAGCTTAGATGATGGTGCCTCAAATGATAATTTTTTATATTTTGTCGTGGCGTCCATCAAGTATTTCAGGCTCATTCCCCTTTTTAATTTTTTTTTTTTTTTTTTATACAAATTTATATTTCAAATGCTTAATTTTCCTGTTATTTATCACTGAATGACCTCTTTAGTTTTCATGATAAATTAGTTTTTATTTATTTACTTACTTCATTTTAAGGCCCATAGAAAAATTGGTTGCATTGCATAAGAGTTTTCAGGCAAACAATAATTTCACTGTAGTGTGCATAAAATCGTCCCGCATATGCTCTAACTAGTTATCACTGACCCCATCTCATGATATTTGTTTCATATCTGGAAGTATTTTTTTTTTATGCGTTCAATGAACTCCTTGATATGTAGTGATTGGCATTTCTCTCTATCCGCAGCATCGACAATACTTAGGGGTAAATATATATCATACATAGCTCTCAAATATCACTTTTCGGAAATCGCAATCTGCTCCTCCGTCCGAATAATCAAAACAAATTCAATGCGATGAGGCAAATATTGGTTATTCCATCAGCAACGATCACTCGAGTTCCCGTCCCTCATTTCTCCGTTGACCAAAAGCACATAAATCGGCCTATCGATCTCAGACACGGAAAGGATGAATTCTTGATCAATTTAACAGAAACAAATATTGGAAAAAGCATGATAGCATTGCGGTATCTTTTCATGAAAAGGACATGATGGTTCGTAAAATCAATTTAAAGAACAAGACAGTTAACAGATTAATGATCCTAAATGAAGCATTTGAATCAAGCAATTGCCTGCGACAACTCTTTGGCCTTCGGGTATCCAATATATAACCAACTCATGTGAGATACATATATACTCACATGAACCTTTTACTCTTCGATTTGCTCGTATCTTTTGATACGTTTATTGATACAAGCTTTCATCGAGATGGGATACAAATGAACAAACTCTTTCCTACCGCGGTGGAATTCTTATCTGTACTACATGCTACCCCAGCATGAGTGATGTTAGCACTTGGCTCGCTATATTACTGATTTGATACCACGCTTTCTCTCCCTCTCTCTCAAGTAATATATGAAAGGAAATGAATTTCATGTTAAATGTTGGCTTGCTTAGGGCCAATGGTTTAAGAACCGACAGGCAGTCAAAAAGGTCATACAAGCACCGATGGGTGATATTAATAATCAATAAAGTAATTGTACGTATAAGCTCATTTGTGCAGTTTATACAACATTACCATCAGAAAAAATCGTGATGAGAGGAAACCAGGGAAAAATGCATATAGAAAAAGTTTCAGATTTAAATAGTGATAGAGAAACAATTCAAATATCTACGTATTTTACTCCAGATTTATAAAGATAAAGGGTTTGCAGAATTAAACTGTAACATGGTCTGAACAATTAAAATAAATGGGAGAAAATTTACTTTGAAATATGGGGATTTATATTGGAAGTTAGGGCAGATTCATTGAGAAATGTAGAGAACATTTATCGTTACAGATGGGAAGGACTTATTCAGGAAGACGAGGCAGATTTAGTAAATTCCAGATTTATTGGTAACAGTAAACTATATTCATTTGATTTTTTCTTATTGTGTCTGTCTGTGCGTGTGTTTCTGGTTTTGCATTTAGCTTCTTCTTTTCTTTTCAGGCAGTTGAAGTGTCAGAATCCTTAGTTTCTGTAAATAACTTTAACCTTAGCCATAATTCTTGAACCATGAGATATTGCACAATCTTTATATGGGCGCGTATATTCAACGAATGAAGACCTTTCGAAATATTCCGTATAAAGTTTCGCTAATGGGGGTGAGAGGCGGTTCATACTACCCTAAATTTAGTTCAGAGGGTTGATTAATTTTACTTTATCTGGCCTACATATGTTCATGAATGATGGCTGTGGGTGGGGGTGGGGGGTGGCGGGATTCCAGTGTCTTGTTTTAATAGACTGAATACGTTGGATCTCATTATTATATTTATTTAAAACTGAAAAGGAGAAAGGTGGAAAATTGCCTCCCCCCAACCTTTAGATCATTAGAGAAAAAAATACAGGAAGCCATCTTTTACCTTTTCTTTTATTTATTTTTTAAGGTTTTATGATATCCCAGTAATGCTGACCACGGTTGACTGCAATTAGTTTCTCAAAGCGCCTGATTTAATTACTTTATCCAGCATGCATTATTGATAAGGCTATCAGCTAAGAGAACAAAGTATACTACAAAAGCATGTCCAATAACGAAGAAATAGTCTTTAATATGAAAATATAATTCATGTACAGAACAAATCTTTGGTCTCAACATAGGGAAAATTCTCTATCCCCTCAGGAGTCTTTTAGCTTATGTTAAAGTCGCAGGTTTGTTAGTTATGAAACACACAAGTTGATTTCAAATCTGTCATTTTTCTTATATTGATAAAGTCTAAGAAGTTGCTGAATACCTTAAATCCGGTTACCCGCTTATGGTTCGGCGAGTTCATCGAATTTTTTTCCACCTTCCTTACTCTATAGTACGGAAAAACTGGAATGAGGCCACGCTCTTTTGAAAGAGTAGTTCGAAGTGAAGGGAAATTAAGGAATCAAATTAAGAATATGGCTATATCGAGGACTACTCAATATTCAACTAAAAGGGCGATTTAACCCCATGATCTATTCGTACTGCAAGTGTTCTAACGGTCCGGCCTCAGATTGGTCAAACTGATGCGAAGGGATGAGGATCAAAGCTGAACGCAGTTTTATTCCGCACTTGGGTATTGTATATGAATACTCGAATCACTTACCGCTTTCCACATTACCCAGTGGTCATGGTTGGGGTAATTCCGATCGAAAAGTACAGTTTTATATGTGATTATTTAGTTTTCATAAGCTTTTTAATTTCATTTAATACATATGAGTGTGTATATCCACAGAAAGACACACACCATATATGTGTGTGTTCGTGTGTGTATACATATATACTACATGCAGTAAAAACCTCATTCTTTAAGCCTTTCATATTTGTACTGCAATTATGCACTCCCCTACGCTTTTCCAATAGTTAGAAAGGTAATTTTTGAGATAACTGACAGCAACCTACACAATCACACACTTGGAAAAACAAATCCCAGACAGGTAGGACAAAGTGTGTTAATTTGAATAAATTCATTAAAGAAACATATAACTGTTTCTCAGAAAATTGAACACTTTTGACGAATTTTGTGTCCAATTTTGTCGTAAGAATTTGGGTAAAAAAAAAAAAAAAAAAAAAAATTCCAAAAGGGAAATTTTACAATTATCATCAGATAGGAGTGATACAGCAACATTTCAAAACCATGCATTTCTCTCTTCAGCATAATTATACGCCAATTGATCGCGAAATAATGAAATGTAAAACCTGTTAACGGAGTTATAAATATCTGAAGTCTATTCCAAATAAAGTCTTATGGTTTTATCCATTCTCTAAAATTTTGATGGTGTTACATTTCAAATTAACCAAGCTTTAGTAACATGATATTTATAAATTGTTCATTTGCGGTTGCAGCAATAAACGTATTTATCCAACTGAAAATGTTACCAACTGGCAATCAGTTCTTTTACTTCATTTACGTTCTGTAAAATTGAAGGTCATAAAAAAGATCTGTTTTGGAGACGCAAGCTCAAAACGATTTGAGTTGTATCAGGTGGTGCATTTTCCCGAAAGTACTGAAATCATATGAAGTTGAGAGACTTTTCTACATGCATTATACTTTATAATTTTTTTAGTTGTTGTTTATCTCACGGCAGCCTTTTCTGAAAAATTGTTCTAAAATTCTTTGGTACGATTTAGTTTAGCTGAGGGAACAACTTGTTGCACCAAAAAGTGAAAGGACCTTATGCGTTCCCCTTTATCTTCGTGTTAATGAGAAAAATGAAAGCTATGGTCATCAAGTATCTATTTAATAAGGATGACTTTTTTTTTTAAAGTAGTATATCTTAAGTATTTTAAGTTATTTTTACAGTAATCGTTTCCTAATTTGCTATACAGAAACGAACATCATTTGAAGGTTTATGGATACGCATTCACGTTTTCGGATAAAAGCACACACAAGCACGCATGTATATAATATATATATATATATATATATATATATATATATATATATATATATATATATATATATATATATATATTACGAGTAACATTCGCTTCAAGAACAGAATACCACTTCAGAATAAACGGCTTATGTCAGAATATCTACAGTAGCAAAATAAGTAATTTTGTTTAGATACAGAGTTTTCAGAATAAAAAAAAGCTAGTACTAGCCAAAGACGTAAACATCAGGATATACCGCGCCTTTGATATTCTTTTTCTAAAAGTGTTATGTAAGCCGACTTACAAAAGCCTTTGAAGTTCTGCTTTCAATATAAAACGCTTGTAGTCGTAGTGTGGGAAGTTGTTTTATCTCAGTCTACAGACGTGATAATTTAACCGACGATGGCCACATAATACTGAGCTAAAATCGACTCCATTGGCAGCAGCATACGAAATTCACGGAATTAAACTCGCTTCATTTTTATTGTAACTCACGGCAATAGAGTTTCACTTCGAGAGCATTAGAATACGTTTGGTCTATGAAGAAAATTTTTATTTTAGTTTCTGGTATTATTCAGGTGTAACCGTTTCCTTTACAAGAACGAGAAATTCATCACATTTCTGCCTAAATGATTTTGGTCAGAGAGAGAGAAAGAGAGAGATATGATTGCATTCGAAGCTTTTGTATGGCAAACATTCCTGAAGAATTTCGTAACAAAATTTACCTCAAAAATAGAATAGAAAGCTCTTCCAATAAGATTTTGAGCCAACCTTTGATACAATATTATAAAGATTTTTGGCCCAGAATTAAAAGAGGTAAATATAAATAACATGCATATTATTCTATGTTTAAGCTTATTTAGCGCCTCTCTCATTGAGAGAGACGGAAGATAAAAAAAAGAAAGTATGTATCACTTCCTTATTGAAGTCCATAATAGTGCTAGAAAATAAGACCAAAGTTTAGAAAGTTGGGCAAAGCATAATATATATATATATATATATATATATATATTATATATATATATATATATATATATATATATATAAAGAGGTTAAATTGTACGGGAATCCTCAGTCATGCAAGGAATTGAACAAAATTCAGTAAAAGGTGACATATTCCGAGCAATAAGGAAATTAATACTTATGAATAGAGGAATATTTTAAAAAAGAGAGCTAGGAAGAGTAAAAGAAAGAAAGAAAGAAAGAAATGATTATTTTTACTACCCTATTAACTAATTTATTTATTATTGTGAACTCAAACGCAGTAGAGGAGCATACCGTCGTATACGCTGAAACACATGCATATATAAATATATGCATATATGTATGTAAGTATAAATTGGTTCAAGTAGAGCAGTAACATATTAACCGGATAAAGGAACAAGAGCGAGAGAAAGAGACTGCATCGGAAAGTGCATGGGGAAAGTGTTAATGGCTTGGATGAGCACTATGGTAGATAAAAGTGTATTGGCTATATTTAACGGATCAGGAACAAGAAATAATAATGTCTATTGGAAAAGATATAAAAATAATTTACTGGATACTAATAATCATATGGGTGTCAAGAAGATCTGCAACTTATAAAAAATATACCATAAGTCTTTTGTTTTGCCGCTGCAGATATAGTACACAAGAAATTTTAAAAAATTATAGCTGTACTGAAGCAATATCTATGACACTAACGACGAAAGTGTTTAATAAGATTTTTCATGGTCAAACAGAGTAATATTCCAGTGATCTTTATAAAAATGCGCATGGAAATATCCAACGAAGGTCATCACAGTAAATATATTCAAATAATATACGTTGTGTGAAGGACAGATCAGAGAATTTACATCCACGTAGAATGCAATGTATATTAGACAAAGTGAGTTCAAAGGAATTCAGATGAAATGATATTCATGAGATTCTGTTTAAAATGGTAACAAGGACTACCGGTTAAATCGTCTCCAGAAGATAATGCATCAGAGTGAAAAGGAAGACGCTGGAACTTTCGCCGTGAGAAAAAAAAATCACAAACAATACTGATAAAAAAAGGATAAGATCAGTTCATAAGTGTATATTCTAACGTAGTTAATTGTTTACTTATAATGCAATGCTCACTTATTTCAAATTTGAATAACGACGATGTTAATGGTAAATAAAAACCAAAATAAAACTAAAAACTCATATTGAATGACGGAAATAGTTAAAATGTAGTTAAGATTTTTTGAGTTCAAACGCATTAAAGAAATATGAATTATTTTTTGGATTCTTCTTTACAAAAATCTCTTTTCTAATCTACCCTTTGCTTGGGTGCCTTCATTATTTAAAAAACGAAAAATAACCTTTAAAAATTAGTTATTCTTGACTCGAATAGTTTCAAAAATAGCATTTGACAACGATACATATAAAAACCTTAAGAATATAAGCTGGAGTTTAACTGTCAGTCTTATTAACATAAACTCAAAATATAATGGATATATGTTTTCCAATTTAACTGTCTCTGATATTGTGAAGAATGATTGGGATTCAGAGATTGGTTTACTCTAATTAATCTTTTTAACGAGTTGGCAGGCATTACAGCTGGTACGACCGTAGGTTGTTATAAAAATGATTTCGCGTCCTTCAGTCATTAAAGTTTTACATCAAAAGCATGATTCCGAAGACTACAGGCGCCACCTTTTCACACCCCTTTGAGAATGAGAATATTAAAGTAACTGTATACCACTAAGTTGTACGAATTTAAGTTCCATTTATTTTTGAAATCCTAGTAATCCATATACGTTAAATGAGATTATTGATAGTGACGTGACGAACTTCCCATGTACTGACTGTTACTCAAAAATGGTATGAACGCAGATGATAGACAAATGATAATGCGTACCTAGCGAAGATAATTTTTGTATAATATTTACTACTAGCTGGTTACCCGCCCGTACCCAACTTGATTGGTCCGTGTAACCCAGAGCATAGTTTATGAAAAGAATATAGATAAATCAAGCAACAATTGAATACAGTACCACGACCAGAATTGTAAGGAATGCAAACCTGACAAAACACACAACATCCTTAAAATGAATATAAAAATGAAGCATCATAAACATATATGGAAAGAAAAATTCTTGGTGTTGGAAGAGAGATTCCAATTCACCGGACAATTGGTAGACTATGTTCTTTGTTTTTACCTCCGGTGACAAAATGACCAGGCGTTCCGGAGAGCCCACTCTTGAGCACGCCACATAAAGCTGCCTGTGAGAAAAGCAAGGTTGCTCCAAGTTGATGCCAGCCACTGAGAGACTGTCTCTGGGCTTTATTGATAGTCATGGCAAAAGCCAACCTGATTGGGAACTGAAGGCGCTTGAAACTGAAATGGAAAAGAAAGAAAAGAGAAAGCTCCTTTTTCTGACTCTCTTTCTGTCTCCAACCATCACTGTCTCTTTCACTCTTTCTTCTCACTAATATGAACCAACTCTCTGTCTGTCTCTCTGTCTCTCTGTCTCCAAACCGCTCCTCTCTTTCTCCTACCTAACACCCCCTCAACTCTCTCTCTCTCTCTCTCTCTCTCTCTCTCTCTCTCTCTCTCTCTCTCTCTCTCTCTCCAACAATCACTGTCTCTTACCCTCTTTCTTCGCAGTAATACCAACTCTCTGTCTGTCTGTCTTTTTTCCCCTTTCTTCTCCCTAACACCCTGTCTACTCTCTCTCCCTACTACTTTCTCTCCCTCTCATTTTCTCTCTCTGTCAACCCCCTTCTAAAACCACCCTCTTTGATGTCATTGATGTTTACCCTATAGTATTCTTTTTCCAAATGATAAGTCATATGTACTACTATGAGATTCAGGGTCTCTGTAACATGGTTTTTGGTATTTGCTCCTTGTCAAAGCATCGGATGTAGCTGAAAGTTGACATATGTATATTTTACAACCACACAAATTTTCTCAGCATTATCAATAACCTAAACCCGATAGTTTTAATTTTTATAGAGTAAAAATGATCTAGCCGACTAACGGCCAATGATTACGAGCCAAGAGTCGAAAAACATTCATTACGTAAGCAAGGTAAACAACTTTTGATGAAATGTTGCCCCGCCCATCCACCAGACAGAAACTTTATGAATGGCAGAACGATACATAGATGTGGGTGGGGTATCAGTGGTAGCGTAATAATACTACTGTAGCAGTAGTGCCGCAACAGTATAGCAGTAATATACAGGAATTAAACGTTTAGGCCAACTGCTGGGATCCTTGAGGATCATTTAGTCCTTCTTACAACTACTTGAGAAATTAGTTTTTATAGCCAGATGTTAAATTTTCTAATCCAACAATGCCCATGGTAGCCTTCAGTGTTATCCTGAATTATAACGAGGCCAAAGTGGGTGGAGCCTCATGAAGTCATCATTCTGACGATAATTATTGGTGAAGGCTTAAAGCCAATATATGGTACCAGCTATTTTTTTTTTCAGTAAATAGGTAGATAGTCAATAAATAAAAATTGCTTGACGTTGGATATAGCAGTTATCAAATCAAGCTTGTCTACTATGTTTTTGAAAATTACCAACTATTCCCACATCTTGTCAATCTGATTGTGACCTATAAAGTAGACTGTAATTTCTTAGGAAACCTATTTTTGGAGTTAGACTAATAATCGAACTGTTTTTGTATTTATTAACACATTTTGTTGGTTTGTTCATTAAGACAATTATCAGTGGAGAGGTTCCAGAGTTCATAAAGGTGTACTGCTTTGCTTGTATTTAAATTTGTATGTCATTGTTGCCAGAGGGTTAGCCTTCGTTACGTATAGCCAATCATCCATCGAGAAAGAGGGAAGAAATGCTGTCATAAGTTACTTAACGAGTGCGTTCGAAACCTTTTCTCTGAGTAAGTTGGCCCGTCTTCAAAAAAAGTCACTTTTACATTATAAGTACCAAATTTGTTCAACCTACGTAATGCAGAATACAGTAAAAAATATGTGTGGATATAATATGTATTCTGAATAAGCGTTATATTTATGAAATGCATAGATAAAAAGTTATTGCGAAAAAACCGTGTTACAGAGGCCCTGAATCTCATAGTAGTATACAGAAATTTGTAAAGTAATTAGGTCTACGGGCATAACCTGCCCCGTTTCACGGGCAGAACCAGCTCTGTTTCAGGAATCCCTTCTCACCCTTCGGAGGGGGGGAAGTAGAAATTTTGAGAGCCCGGGCTCCCGAACGTAGGTCTCGACCTTCCCGGGTTGGAAACCGATCTCCGTTCCGAATCTCAGTCCCGCCCCGGGCGCCCATACCAATCATACATACATTCACACATTGCCAAATATATAAGAATAAAGGTATAGTGATTGGAACCTGCTATATGGCGAAATGTTAAATTGAACACTTTGAAGTATGAAACAAATGCAATGGGAGAATTTGTTTGTCAATAAAAAAGAAAGAACCAATACCTGTAAAATAAAATAAAAAATAAAAATTTTTTGTTCTAAGAAGGAAATGAAGCACAATAAAGTAAATGATCCCCCTGAGAACGCAAATATGGTCAAGAATGTTCACGAGTCATTCTAGAAAAATATGGAAGGACAGTATAGTGCACAAACCGAAACTAAGCCTCGTGAACAACATTGTTTTATGATTCAATAAATTTCAAAATATTTTTTGTGATATGACAGTTTTATTAATTAAAAATATGCAGGCAAACGTGAGGAAAGTTTCCTTAAATCAGAAAATAACTCAGAGGACATAAAAACTAAGAATATTAGAAAACTGAACTTACTGGTTTTATAAATATTTCTCATTTTGTAAAAGTCTGGCCCGTTGCTTGAAACATCATAGCCTTTGGGACATACGTAGATGCAGTAAGACAGGAATGATTAGGCGTAGTGCTATATATTCCAAGTGCCCCTGTAATAGTGGAAACAGGGAATCAAGCTACATCTCCCATTGTGATGATCATGGGAGCTTGTGAATATTCATTAGATAAAAGAGCTTCGATTAAGGATATCTTTATCTATATCTGAATTACCATTGTGTGTATATGTTTATGTTTGTGTTTGTGTGAGAGAGAGAAGGGGCGGGGGGGAAGAAGGACAATCTCATCAGCAAATCTACTTGAGAACTTAGGCTTATTCCGCTGTAACATTAACTGAAGACTTTCTGTTACAAATGGGACTATTGATAAAATATCCCAACCCCTCCCCCCTTCTCTCTCTCTCTCTCTCTCTCTCTCTCTCTCTCTCTCTCTCTCTCTCTCTCTCTCTCTTCCTCCTCTCATCTCTCGTTTCCTTCCTCCTCTCTCTCTCTCTCTCTCTCTTTCTTTCTTGATATGCCGAGATGAAAAATGCATGAAACTTAGACTCAAGGAAGTTTGCTGTTATTTAGCCAGTATGAGGTATTAGAGAATGAAGAAATAAATAGTCATTTATTTGTAAATAAATGACTATTTATACAAGCTTACTGTTGCAACTCTGTAATGCGGTGTGTGCGTATGTGTGCATGTTTCTTTGCATAGGAAAACAGTAGGCGTACACCTGTAATCTTTTAGAACTACTTTTTTGCTGGGTGTACTAAAAAAAATGCGACGAAAATTGTCTAATTTCTACTAACGATTTTTTTTAAATAATTTTTTTTCTCACATGAAAACAAAGACTGAAAAGGAATACACCCTCCTGTTTCATTTTAGTTTACTCGGGGAGGAAGCCTACAAACTACTTTGTTGTTGTTGTTAGGGGGTAAGAAAGGTCTGAAAAGGGTGCTTCGTTTTGAGTTAAAGATACAGGAATTTAGGATATGTATGATTTAATTATTAGACTGAAAATATAAGAAATGAATAATGTGCATATTGAACAGTACAGAAAAATTACTTCTAATAAAATATATCGTGTTTTTTTCATTTTCGTTGGTGAAACAACGGGCTATCTGTCTGTAGATTTTAGTACGTTTTAATTTATTTGGTGTACTGCATTTATGTTCAGTTATTTTGTTTCCACTCTTAATTGAGAATATATGAACGCGTTTAATTTGTGTCCTTTTTATTGGAGCCTTGTTGTTAGTATGATTAGTACTAATTATGAGTGTTAATTACGGAGGCTATTTCACTTTAAGTTAGGACGATAATGTTTGCAACTCATGCTTCAGTGGGAAATCTTGCACGCGTCCCAAGTAAGCTGGAGGTCGGATCACGCCTCGTTTAACGTAATTGTAGTTTCATTCTACAAGACCCCGTATAGTACCGAAACCGTTTTGCCGCAGAATTGGAGAAATATTTTTCTTAAAGTATGCGAGGACTAGAAGAACGTTGTGGTACAACATCATAATTCTGAAAGACATTTCTTCTAAAATGACTTTAGTTTGGTCAGAAAATATATCCCTCGATGCAGCCGAAGCCTGCATAGATCTTTAGTCTGGAAATAGAACGTTTATGTATTACATATTAGTTATGAGTTGTATCAGCGGTTCAGTATGTTCAGACAGTAATGATAGAAGGACATAGATTCTATCGTATGCATCATCCCATTTTTGGGCAAATTATCGAATGCATTTATTTATTTATTTATTTATTTGAGTTATCTGCATCGACGGTGATTTTACAATTGACTTCATGTTTCGGCGAATTATGAAGTATCTCTCACCACTCACCCTGAATGGTGAGCAACACAGTCGATACTTTGCTGAAACAAGAAGTCAGCGATAAAAATCAGCGTCAATGCAGACAACTCCAACAATTGTAAAAATGCATATTCGACACTTTGCTAAAAAAGGGACGATATATATATATATATATATATATATATATATATATATATATTATATATATATATATATATATATATAATATATATATATATAGATATGCATTAAGCTACAACTGTCCTTTAACATCCACTTCGCTCTATATCTTGGAATTAGTATATTTTTCATATATGTTAACCGAAGAGGAATTTTAACATATATGAAAATATATTAATTCTAAGTAGAGCGAACATGATATTAAAGGACATTTATAGCTTAATGCATGGATATGAATCACGGTGATATGATAAAAAAAATTCATATATATGTATATACAAAGGCGCATATATATATATATATATATATATATATATATATATATATATATATATATATATATATATATTCTTATACTGATAAACTTAAACGTGTTTAAGTATATGTAGTCATCCAAAGTAAAACTTCCGTTATATATCATGAAATGGCTAGCATTCCTTTAAGCTTTATAGCATTGTTTGCTAGTTTTCGTTTTTTAATAGGTTTCGTGATGAATACAGTTCTCATTTATCGAATAAACGGCATACTGATGACAATGGCTCTTTCGTTTACAAACTAATCGGGAATCTGCAGTTTTCATGTGGGAGATTGGTGCGTGAGTTTGTTTGCTTTTGAGAACTGGAGGTACTACGAGGGAGGGAATGACGAGTGATTGATTGATCGGGCCTGATGGAACAGCCAATATTTGCCTGGCCGTATTGAATTTATTTTAGTTATGCAGATTGAGAGGGAGAGTGTGATTTCTACTGGGTGATATCTGATAGCAATTACCCTGACGAAAATTGTTTGAGGAATTATCAAGTTAAATCCCTTTCCCCTCTGAGGGAACGTAGACAGAGGTGAAGATAACGTCTGTTAGAAGGTAATATGGACATAATGGTTGAGAAAGGGTCTTCACCAATTGCCAGAGTTCCATTAAGAAGAAAATCCATCTGCATGAGTAAAAGGTTCTGAGATTTGCAGAGGGTCCAGAGAGGGAAATATGGCTACCAAATTTATTGATATTGGCTGCAGCCACAGTACCCTTACAGCAGTTCCATCTCATAGGTAAACACCGAAAGATAACCAATCTTATATTTTATGTGAATTTCTCATAAGAGCAAAAGTTTATTTTTTATGTAAAATTCAAATCCAATCCGTTAGAGTTACACAAAATAAATGGAAATGAGATTGTAACGAGGGTACAGCAAATTTGTTAATAAGAAATTATTATTAACAACAGAATTTAATGAAGTTTACGGCGGCATAATTCAAGAAAACTAGTTGTTGCACCATCAACTATCGCTACAAATGCGTTTCATTAAAAAAAAATGAAAGAAATCAAAGAAGGTAATGGTATGCAAGATTTCTTAAAATCTATAGAATATGCAGTAAGAACAAGAGTCTTGAGAGGAAATGCTGAGATACTTGGTGCATCACAAATTGCCTATGGCAGCCTTGATCAGACCAAAGAATATTCAAGTTTTCTCCAAAATATTTACTCATGAATATATCACGACTTTGCCCACTTCAGGAGCTCCCTTAGAACTCCACGTTAATCATCAGCGCCACTTTCAGTTTTTATAATTTTGGCATTTTTAGAATGCATCATATCTAGAAAGATGGACCCAAAATACTTGTAAGAAAAAGGAGAAGTAGTAAGCGTAAAATATGCATAAAAAGAAATAGCATTAGATGGAGAAAGAATTAATAATCATGATTGTTTCAAGTATATAGGAACAATGATATCAGGACAGAGTTGGATTTTAGAGACAAAAAAGTGGGTTGGGCAGTCAAACAATGGACAGGGTGATTAACATTACGAACACGAATAAACTGAAATTGCTACCGGAAATAAGATTATGCACGTCTAGTACGATCTGCACTAATAAATGGGCATGAATTATGGATTGAAGCTGAAGCATTTGTAACTTAGAGAATAAAGCTTTCAGAATACTAGGAGTCGGGTTAGCAGGACAGATTTAAAAATTATACCGACGGAAAATGGGTATGGCAGATTTAGAAGTTATACTAAAATTACGGAAGTTCCTCGGGTAGATGGGGGTGGCCCTGGGCAGGAAAGACATGATTAGTGAGATTTCGCAAAAGTCCTTGACATTACGCGGCGTTGGAGGCAATGATGATGATAGCGATGAAGTATAAGCAAGAAACCTCAAGCATGGTAAAATCTGTCATTTAAGAAACTTGCCACAACGAGTGTACGTATTATCTTTTGCAGCCAGAGATGATGCAAAAGAATTCGTGATTATCGCTTGTCTTAAATACTATAGTCCATGCACTTAAGGTAGATTCTTGTGCCTACGAGACGTTTGCTTGTCGGCCTCTGATTGGCTGGTACTGGGAGGTAGGCCGCTCGCTCAGTCTCATTATTTTCGTCTGTGGCTTAGAAAACTAGTAATATGTTCATATTTCTTCAATAATCTCACGCTTTGCTCAAGATAGGTAAGTTTTGGTCATGCCAAAGGATTTGGTATTAATTGCACAATTAAGTCATCTTTTTCTGAAATCAATAAGATAAAACACAAAGGAATTACAACGAGTAAAAGGGAAGAGGAAACATTTCATTCTTTATACCTGTTTTTATTTATCATTGGATTTTTAATAATTCATGTCATCAAAATAAAATAAAACGTGTTTTCATACAATATAATCACCCTGAATACGCTGGTGCCTTCAGATTTTAGATGCGTGTAATATGTGAAGAGAAAATTAAGAATATGTCTTAAGTTGCATCCGTACTTGACTCGGCCTGAAAGGAAGTCAATCTTCCTTAATTCTTTGTTGTTTATTACTTCACTGAGATTATTATTTCATATAACTCAAATAAGTCTCTAATATCTCTTTCGTTTGAAAATATATTCATATAATAAAATTAAAAACAAATATTCTGAAACAACATGATTAAAGCTTATAGGCTGAGTTGAAGAGTGAGAAGTCTGTTCACAGAGTTCAACTTCTTTGCTGGACTGAATTCCCCGCTTCCCGCTTAGATCTCGGCTAATGTTATCAGATGCATCCATCTGATTATTATTATTTTCCTTATCAGATATGTCCAGACATACTGTATGATATTGGATTGAAAATGTTCAGCAGTCATAATGCGAATTCTGTGTATTTAATTAAAGAAAATGTAATGATGTAACATGGTAAATATTGTCGAAACAGCAACCTCTTATATCACTAATTGGCAAGTCAAATCTCTCACTGAGACGACCAACACAACGACGCGCCTTGCAGATCATATTCTCTAGGCAATACCGTCAACTTGAATCATTTACGGATGCAACATAAAAGACATATTCTTCATTTTCTCTTCACGTACTACATGCATCCAAAATCTGAAAGCACCAACGTATTCAGGGGGATTTTATTGTATGGAAATACAAGTTTTATTTCATCTTGATCGTGTTAATGATGGAAAATCCGATGATAAGTTAAAAAAGGTATAAAAGATCAAATACTTCTCTCTCCACTTTTACTTGTAATTCCTTTGTGTTTTATCTTATCGATTTCAGAAAAAGAGGAATTAATTGTACAATTAATACCGAATCATTAGGTATGACCAAAACTTTCCTAGCTTGAGGAAAGCGTGAGATTATTGAAGAAATATAAACATATTGCTAGTTTTCTAAGCCGCAGAGGAAACTAATGAGACAGCGAGCAGCCTACCTCCCAGTATCAGCCAATCAGGCCTCCACACAAACGTCTCGTAGGCACAAGAATCTACCTTAAGTGAATGGACTTTAGTATATCATACTGAATTCCGTGAGTATTAAATAATTTATAAATGAAATCTACACTTACCGCAAATATACATATACATATATATGTGTTCGTATGTATATATAATTGTATGTATATAGAAAATGTTAGAATTACGGAGCAAAGTCGTACATTATGGAAGATGTAGATAATTTTCTTATTTTGGAGTTATATAAACACATATGGAACAAAAATATGTTCAAGAATATATAGAGTAAATTTATTGTTTATTAACACTTAAAGATACAATATTTTCGATAATTCGTTACTTGCTATTACAGTTTATTTGCTAAAAGTATATCAAGACTTCCCATCTTTTCCATTCATAGAAAATATAATGGGTTCCTCTCTGCCTTTGTCTATTTCTCCCCTTCCTCGTTTCTTGAGTTTTAAATTTTATTTGTTCCTATTCACGTTTATTTTCAAGTAATGAGATTACCTCTGGATATTATTCACTTACGATTTTCCTCACTTCATTTATCATCAGAGAGGGAATATGTCGTTCTTGACTCATGGATACGTTAAAGTTTAAAATTTCACACCTAATGTGTGTGTGTATATATTAATATTATGATATATATGTATATATTATATATAATTAATATATATTATATATATATATATATAAAAGTATATATGTAATATATTAAATTATATATATATATATATATATATATAATTATAGTATAGTATATATATGTACATATCAGCAGCTTCAGACTTTTGAAAAAAAAAATTAATGGCTCCATTCAGCTCCGCAAATATTTTAGGCCTCTTTTAGCTCCGCAAAGTAACTTCATTTCTTTTAATTGAAAAAAGACCAGTAAATAATTTAGTTGTTCATAAATCACACATCTGTTTTCGCTAGGTTTTCAACTGATATTTACTCTAAAGTAAATTGCAGTTTACCAATGCGAGGACGGAAGAGTAGTACTAATTCCCCCACCCTCGCCTTTATTTTAGATGATGGCTATAGAACTGATTCTTTAGGAATTTATTTTTTAAGTCCTACTTTGCTGTGATTTACTTTCATTAACAACTTTATCCTGTTCTTGGTCTCCTTCTTTTGTCTACTGTTTCCTGTTACCTACTTGGTACTTGGAAACCTTACTTCAGTAGACTGTTCTCTTATCGGAGAGGATCCAATTTCAGATTAAGTCCTCGACAGTATTAAGATAACGAGAGTTTCCTATTATCCCAGAAACCCTGTGCTGTTCCAGGCAAAACGAAGAGCAAATCACATCAAACATGTGACAGTCATTTTCCTAGTAACAATGAGTATTTAAAGTCGACAGATTGAAAATATCTTTTTCCCTTCCGAATAATCAAAAGAAGTTCAGTGGGACAAGACAAATATTGGTTATTCCATCAGATCCAATCCCTCGACATTCCGTCTCCCATATTTCCATTACTCAAAAGCAAATACCGATAACGCGGATGGGAAAAAATGCGGCCTTGACCAATTTTCAGAAACGTAAAATGTGTTAGAAATAGAATTGAAATAAATTTTTTCGTAAGAGATTGCAAAGACATCCATAAAAACATTATGATCCATTTATTCAGCTGGGAATAACGTAAGCGGTTATAAAACATATACTTTGTAACCTGATATCATAATGCAGATGAAAATGGAAATAAGGATTTCTTACAGAATACTTTACATAGTAGTCACCATTTTCTTCGTGATAGAGTTCACTTCTGGCACATTATTTTGGGGTAATTTCATATCTTCTGACCGCTGTTATGTTTTGGTATTTGCTGTGTGACTTAGGGGCTGTTGACAGCTACGCGCAGAAGACAAAACTAACCTTGAGGATATCACCATGTTAAGAAGTTTTTGAAGAGTGGCTGATTCATCCTCTACTGTCGCAATTTTACAAGATCGTCGAATTCTTTGCTTAATGTAAAATCTCTCACATATATGGTTAGAAATAATGACCAAACGTGTATCGCAAACCTACAAAACATGATCAGTATATAAATTTAAGAATTTTCGCCCTGTGATGTATGATTTTTCTGCCATGTCTCGCTGCTCACGGAGATGGTTTGAAATACGCGCTCCTGCAAAGCTCTCGACGACAGTGAATGCGGACGGCTCGCGCTGGTGTCTCAAAATAGTTTTACCGGGACACCAAAAGGAACATTTTCCCATTTCGGCTATGTCACGGTGGTGCAGTAGTCTTGTTGCGGAGCTTGCTTTTGGTTTCATCCTTCTTCGCAGCTGTTCTTGGTTGAACCCCGGTAATTTTAATTTTTTTCTAACGCGTCTTGCAGTTGTCTTTTCTAACAGGAATGTGGTATGTCAAGCATCAGAGTTCGGCAATGGCTGACAGTTGCGTTGCTGACGGGTGTCGTATAAGATTTTTTTTTTTTTTTTTTTTTTTTTTTTTTTTAATTATGGCGTGGACGAGATCGTGATCTGTCAGATGGCGTGTTTTTGCATTCTGATGGGTTTCAGTTGTGTCTGCTCGATAGATGTCAGGCGAGGGGTCCATTGAATGAAATGTCTCTGCTCCTGTCTGTGTCCAACTGAAGGAGCAAAAAGGTTTGGTACTATTGCCGATTTCTTTCACACGTCAGTTCCCGTGTTTTCTCTCTCTCTCTCTCTTCCAATTTTTAAGGGCAATGAGTGGCTTGCGGGTTGGGAAGGGGCATTCGTAAAGCGGGCCATCAATTTGGAAAAGTTTGAAAGGAATCGGTATTTTACCATTTGTTAATTCTTGTAGTTTTGAGTCCTGGCCATTTCCCGACTGCTGACAATCTTGGAGGGTAGAAGACATACGCCATTCCTGATAAATGACGACCCAGAAACTCTGAGGGGCCATAGTGACTCATTTGTCAGGTGGAAAAGTCCTAGACATTACCCATTTGCCTTCTGTGGGTGGCCAGCCTGGTTTTTCCTCCAGCTGCAACGGTGGAGTAAAACTTACCATTTGGCCGGATTACAATCAGAATAATGACTGTCGGTTGGGATTCACCCTGTTTGTTATGGCTTGGACGGAACTTTTGTACGCATATTTCTGTATCTTCGTAGTGGTACTACTTTCTATTAAATATTGTTGCGGAGGAGTCTTACGCTTTCGAGGCCCACAGCAACTTTTCGGCATTTAGCAGTTCCGCCATATAAAATTGTGTATGGTAAGACTATGCTGATAAATAGATAAATTTAGGTCTTTACCCAAAGTGCTTTACATGCACTTTGGCCATGTGTGTCGTGTGAGCAGGGGTGAACTAAACTTTAAATTTTATAACTCACTGCTAGAGTGCAAGAACCTTTTTAGTTGGTTTATCAGTCAGTTCCCCTCCAGATGTGTACCCCAGGATCAGGCCAAGAAACAAGGATAACATAAGACTTAACCGTCAAAAGTTTATTCGGCCAAGGCAAGCAAATAGTTTAAGGGCTAATTTGGTATAGGGCGATTAGCCATTAATTTTTCCAAATTACCTTTGTAATTTAGCTTTATTGTATCTGTATTTGACTATGGATCTATGCCTTAAGTCTAACCTTTTAAGCGTCCTGGCATATCCCACGTTAATTTAATTTTGCATCAGGACTTCCTCAACAAGACAACCTGGTTATGTATAGGTTAGGTATTTTTGCACAAATCAATTGTACCTAAACCATGTATTTAGAGTGATCTCTTCTTCATATGGAGTTTTCAAGGAACTAAGCAAACTTGAATCACCATGGAAAATTATATAAAGTTAAAGCAATCAATGACCACCTTACTAACAAAATTAACTATCCTTAGCGACTAATAAAAGGCAAAAAAAAAAAAAAAAATTTTTTTTTTTATCAACACTTTGCCAGAGTGATTCCAATGACACCGGTTTTTTCCTCTTCCGCTCCTTTTCATACACATTCCTGGGTATTCCTGGTGCGGTTGCTTCCTCCCCATAGACACCCCCTGAAGGCAAACTGTCAAATATGCACACTTAAAAATAGGGGGACTCTGGGACGAAATCCATAGTTCGGGTCATTAACGTTCATGAAAAAGAAAAGTAGATTAAGAGATTAATTATACACTAAACAGAACCTGCTAATAAGCTTCAATGCTTTATTTTAAAAGTTTCATTCCTATAACAAAACCCAAGGAAACACTGATCTACACTTTTAAACTTGACAACTCAAATTTTTCTTAAACGGTTAACAGACTTAACTAAATCTACGTCATAAGGAGAATTTAATTCATATTCCAAAATAATTTACATTTAAAATTCGCTGAAGGCTTTCCTCCTATGCTATACATAGTTCGGGATTTCGTGCCCTTATAAGAGGACTACTAGCTACCAGGAACGGTCACTTTAAACAATGAAAATAGGGTGCCCTCTACAGCACATTAGTCTGTCCACTTAAATTTTTCTTAATTCTAATCAGTCATCTAAGTTTATATCAAATATTCTTTTGGTGACTGGTAACCTCTGAGGAAAGCTTGCAAAATTAAGATTAAACCTTTTCATTTTAACCATAACAGTAAAATTTTAACTAAGCTACTTTCTATTTCTACCCACTTCTCTAATTCTACCCACTTTTCTATTTCTTAATGACTTATATTAACTTAATTTTGCAGGTTAACTGTTACCGTAGGCTTAAAAACAATTAGTCTAAGTCACGACTTCCTGATTTAAGTCTTTTCCTTTCCATTTGATTATATATCTAGTAATAGACATACCACTAAGACTGAGCACTATGCCCTTTGGTAAGCGTGGAGGGCGGGAGAAGAGTTAAAACCATCTCAGAACAATCACCGGACTATACAAAATAGTTATGCAATACGTAGTTTCTGCCGAATCTAGATTAGATAGAAATACAACCATGATATTTTTGTATAAGCATAGTAAATAGTCATTCATGGAAGATTCTACTTTAATATTATATACTAGTTATTTTGTCTACTCTGAACCTATCCCTTTGTCATACGACTCCGTAAAAGCTTCATGAACCTTTGGTGCTGCCCGGAAGCTTTTAACAACGTTTTCGTCCTCATTCTAAATAAAACTAAGGAAACAGCCAACACTTACGTAGCCTGTCCTTCAAGTTCAATTAAGGTAGTTTTATACTAGGTCACATTCTTTTAAGGCTGCAGGAAAAAAGTTTAGTTCCAACAAAGTTACTTCACTAGTCCAAACTCCACTTTTCACCCTTTCACTATGAGTGACTTCATATTAACAAATCTGGTCAGTTCTGATAAATGACTATCCAGACAGTTCACACTTATTGGAGGATTCCTTCCCATTTTTCAGCTTCTGCTACTAATTAAATAATCAGTCACTTTCAAAGTTAATTAGCTTAACACCTTAAACAACAAAGATAAAAGTTTACCTCAAGATTATTTAACCTTGGAATATCTTCTGGGTTGTATGTTACAGGGCTTCTTAACAGATTAAAAAGTCCTACAGGACTTCTAACCAAATGAGAGAGTTCAATTCGTATTCAGGAGTCCTTAAGTAGTCCTTCTATAGATGACACTAGTCACTACCACTTTCCTCAAATTTCCTCCCGAAGATGCCCTAAAGTTAGCTCATAAACCACGTCCGGGCGTGAGAAACAACGAGATACTTTAAAGATATTATGGTTAGTTTTTAAGATATAGCGTCCCGCGTTTTCAGGGAATGTCCGGTACTCTTATAGTTCGGGAACATGCATCCGGGAGTGTCTAAACATTGAAAGATATTATAGTCAAAGCTGATGGGCTCAAATGGTTATCTTGATATTAAATACCCTTTACATAATGGCTAATTTCAACCTAACCATAACAAAACACAACCTAAAAGTACAAACCGATAACACTGCTTGATAAGCTGCCTGGCATGATACACTGCCATATTTCTCTGTGATTACTGTTTTTGCGTTCTCTCCAGTGTTGCTGTTGTATCCGCATAAAGTTTCCGCAAGCGGTTAGTTACGTTTTTCAAGCAATGCTTGTTTACTTTTGGCCTTCTATTCGAAAACAAAGAAAACGAAATTCTCACCTTACTCGGTAAACTAAATTATTTAATTTTCTAATTGTGAACAATGTTTCATCCGAGTCTGTCACTGACTATTTGACTATATAATTATGCGCTGTTCCTCGGCATCATTATTAACATTTTGAGGCTGTGTCACATATTATAATACTATTGTCTGCATTGATGTTTTCATCACTATCTGACCATATAATCATGCACTGTTCCTCGTCATCATTATTAACATTTTGAGGCTGAGTGTCACATAATATAACACTATTGTCATGCTCATTTTCACTGTTTTTTTTTTCATCATCAGCTTCGTCTGAAGATGAGTAATCTTCAGGAAAAAAGACTTTTAATATGTAATCATGTGAATCACATGAATCCACTAATTCAATGTTGTCCTTTGTTTCACAAATTTCAACTTCAGTTTCTTCTTTGGAAAATAGCAGTTTTCTGGGGAAAAATTCGATATATAATCACGCGATTTGCGGCCACTCATGTTTTCTTCATTTATGGGCCATCTGCTGTAAATGGTCACTATAAAATATCGAACGGGATAAAACAATAAACTCATATGCATGATAATGGATTGGCGATCTGGGAAGATAGAATACTTAGTCCGCATAATTATGGTTGCCACTTGATCTTTACGAGTTTTGCAGAGATGCAAGTATATATAATATTAGAAGTTACATTGTCTACGAAACGTGAGCTCCAAAGATGTATTTTTGAAACTCTGGACATTACCTTTGTACTTAGAAAATTAATTAAAAGCGAGAATTCTGGCACTGAAAATCCTTCGTTGAAAACACTGAGTATCGCACTTGTTTAGCGTACTACCTACTAGCGATAAAAACTGCATGCCCACAGGAGATTGTGGAGGTAATTGATCACTTGTTTACTATACTATTTGTAGGATATGATGATCATGAATAACTTCGCACATAGGGATTTGAACGATTTATATCAATTTCGTTATACTTAAGGTACATTACTAATAATATATATATATATATTATATATATATATATATAATATATATATATGTATGTATATATATACATATATATATCTATATATACACACACATATAAACATATATATACATGCATATATATGTATATATACACATAGATACATGTATATATACATATATATATACATATATACATATATATATACTCATGTACATATATATATATATATACACATATATGTACATATATGTATATGTTTATATATGTAATATATCATATATACAAATGCATATACACTCGTATACATATATAGAAGTATAATATATATATATATATATTCATACATAATTTATCTATATACATATATATAGTTATTATATTTACATATATTTATATACCTGCACTCTATATATATACATACATATGTATACATATACTTATATACGTAATATATATATATATATACACACACACACATATATATATATAGATATATATATATGAGAAGTATTATTTTTTCCTTTCTTATTTGTCCCAGATATATTTACAGATAAGTTTGTAATAAGCATAACAGCATTTATGTATCAGTATATAACTCATTAAATCATATAGGAAATAATTTTATAATAAATTAACTAATTTATGTACATTAATCATATCACCGTCATATTCTGATAAGAGTCTTATCTTTTGATAAATTTACATGAATGCGCCATGAAGAAATTGCTGCTGAAAATGCAGATGTGGAATCCGCATCGGCATACAAACCTGGATAGCTGCCCCGTAGACTTTTATTCCTCATAGCAGACGAGAATTCCGCACTTTGGCAGCACAGGTTTTCCCCATTTCCTTTTAGACGGAAGGATCAAGGATACTCAAGGACTAATGTCCAGGCGCGGAAGCTTCTTCCCTTTTCCCCAACGACTCCTAAATATATGGACAGTTGGCACCCTCTAGTGGCAAACTTACAAATTTATAAAATTTGTATTTATACATTTATTTCGTTTTACAATTTCCCCTTCGACACACACGCACACAAACATTTGATATATATATATATATATATATATATATATACATATACATATATATATATATATATATATATATATATATATATATATATTATATATCAAATATATTTCTGTCATTGTTGAAAGCAAACATAAAGGGTACATATTTGGCTCATTCATTTATCTTCTGCCAAACAATTTACTCACCAAAGCGTTCACAGTTTACCTTAAGAACTGATTTTAAATCCTTTAAGCCATAAAACATATATACATATATATATATATATATATATATATATATATATATATATATATATATATATATATATATATTTATATATGTATATATATATATATATATATATATATATATATATATATATATATATATATATATATATATATATATACACACAGGAAGGTTTCTAGAAAGTTTTATGAAAGATTGATATGCAGAGAGCGATCCTCATGGAAGAAGAGGAATTTTAGCCGAGAGAGAGATATCAAAGGTGTTACAGTCAGGTGACATCTGAGGAATTCCATTCAATACTGCTCAAGAATTTCCAATTAAATTCTGTCCAAGGAAATATTACCAGAGAGAGGAGGGGTGCATCTAAATAATAAATTTGCTGTTCAACCCAATTCGGTAACTACGAAATCGTCATAAATTAGCAATATCTAGAATGACCATATTTTAGGGAAAAGAGTGAATATGTCTCAAGTGACAATTACACATGTATAATGGTGTCAATGGTTCGCGCCCGTGAGCTGACAAATCTCTTATCGGCTAAAAAATTCCCCTTCGGTTAAACATATATGAAAATATATTAATTCCGTGGAAGAGCAAATTAGATATTAAAGGACATTGTAGCTCGATGTATGTATATGAGTCACTGTAATGTAATATGACTCATATAACGGCTACATGCAGACAAAAGCACTACAGTGTTACCGAGGTCGAGGTGGGTTGATGCAGTCTCCAAACAACAAATACCTGAGAGCGACAGGTATTTGTAGGTGAGAGGCGGCATAAACTTATAGCCTCTTGCGGTGGCGGTGTGGTCTAAGGCTTCACTGTACGTCCTGGATTTGTAGGTGTCGATGGTTCGCGCCCGTGAACCGACAAATCTCTTATCAACTAAAAAATTCCCCTTCGGTTAAACATATATGAAAATATATTGATTCCGAGGTAGAGCGAATTAGATATTAAAGGACATTTGTAGCTCGATGTATGTATATGAGTCACGGTAATGGGATATGACTCATACATACATATATACTTACATATATATGAATATGTACACATATATATATATATATATGTGTGTGTATATATATATATATATATATATATATATATATATATATATATATATATATATATATATATATATATGTTTATTATTTTAATTCGTACTTCCATTCATTTCTCTTTTTGTGGCACTGGTATTTTGATTTTCACATTTGGCTATTCCTTTTTATGAAAGGATACTGAAAAATTTAATGTCCTTTTTGCTTTATTTCATCTGAATATGAGCACATACTTAATAGTAAGATGTCATAATACCCCAAATACGTTCTACAAAGAAACATACGTAAATATGTCCCTTAAACGGCACCGAGAGGTGGTGACATCTCACTCCAACGGACCCAAAGATGTCGAACAAGGCCCTGACACACGAGACGCGGATAAACTACGGCCTCGTGGATCCCGGAGATCATTTTCATAGATTATGACTGCGGCCGAGAAGGAGGCAAACATGGAAATGAGGCGCCCGCAAGTTTTTTACGACTTTGGCGTGAAGACGCTCTGGTTCCCTCGAAAAGGATATCATCTTTTCGCTTCAATTAGCAGTAGTTTCACACAAATACAGAATAAAATTCTGCTTTCAATCCATACCCGTGAGGGTAACGTAAATTGCAAGAGCGATGTCACTGCCAGGAGGCGGCGGAGAAGAAGAGAAGGGAAGGAGGAAAACTCATAAATAAATTCCAGTTCACGCGTCTTCCTTTTTGTTCAGGTGTCATTTAGTAAATTAAAAATTCAATAAAATTCAATTTTGCTAGCGAGAGTTCGCCTTATATACTGTGCTGCCCATAAATGACACTGGAAAGTGCTCAATATCACTTATAAAAATCTTAATGCAATTCCTGGGAAGACTGTAACATGCAGTTTTCACGCTTAATAACAAAATACATATTACGCTATAAACGCTGCGATAACAAAATATTAATGCATATCTTAGTTATCTACATTCTCGGCTTTCTCCACCTGAAATAAATGCAAACCTCTTTACGTCTTGTTTCTCGCATTCATTTTTGTATACATATACACATACACACATAGTCATATACATAAATGTATATATATATATATATAATATATATATATATATATATATATATATGCATAACCTGATCACGAAATATATAAAACGTGATGCTATGTATAAATAAAGGTAATTCCGCGGAGGAAAATGAAAAACGGGAGCTGCCGAACAAGTTATGCAATTAACTGCATACAAAACTCAGTACAATTTCGTGTCCTTATATTATACGATAGTATATTATATATATATATATATATATATATATATATCTTATATTATACTATAATATATACATATATATATATATATATATCCTTATTGGGTCTTTATTTCCCATTACTTAATACGCTTTTGGATATTTAGTTTTAGTACTTTGCAAGAATTCGGGTTAACTACCGCTGAAGAATAGAACCTACACCTCGGGAAACGCATCTAGAGTCAAGATGTGTTGTAAATATGAAACAAAGAAAATCTTTCCGTTTTTGCCTAAGGACAGTATTCATATTCTGGAAACGCATATTTCCAACGAAATGTGTATTAGATTCGCTACTTAAGATTTAAATCTTCTTTTATGTGGACGAGGTAATGCACGTTTACTACCAAAGCAACATCGATACATGTAAAAAATTTGTTTTATCGTTATTATTTAAATTTCTGGTCCTGTCTACGAACTAAATATGAATTTTTATTGAAAGCATAACATCTAGAACACCAGCATATCGAGAAGATCTACGATGAAAAAAGTATTTTTCCCTTCGTTTAAGAAAAGGACATTAAACAGGTTTTGCTTGGACGACCTGTTCCGTCTCGCACGACACCCAGCTCCCGAAGAGATCCCGTAAGACGCCAAAGCTGGTAAAGTGGTCACAAGACGGTTGTAGGTATCGTTTGCATCTTACCGAAAACTTGCCGTCCGACAACCAAAGAAAATGAAACTTCCACAAATAGGTGAAAGTGGCGTCTCTCTAGCACGCACTTAGTAAAATTAAGTTCTGCCATCAGTATTCTAGATTTATTTCAAAGGGTGTCGAAAGTTAATGGAAATAAAGCCTATTAGAGATTTTAGACTAGGCCTTGTGCTTGGCATACGATATCACAAATACTACCGTGAAAATGCGAAAACACAAAACATGTGTCATGCATCGTCACAGGAGTAGTTTATACTCGGTTATCAATTTCATATAGTGTTATTGTACTCGTGAAAAATGGGGTAAAGAAAACGCAACAAAAGCATATTCTTTTTATATGAGAGTAAAACGAAATACAGGAAGATAGTTATTTGGTTTCATACCAAAACTCTCGGGGTCGGGACGGAAATAGTCTTCTTATGTCTTTTTCCTGGAAGAAAAGAGAAAAGGGAAGAAGGAAAACTAAGTTTAAAATAAGCTATGAAATGACACAAATTGCTCGCAGAGTGGGGAAGTTTTGGCTTCGTAGAGCGGAACATTCGTTGGGATGCCGGTAGGTTTCGTTCCAGGAATTAAAATCTTTTAGTAATATATATATATATATAATCATTATATATATATATATATATATAATAAAATATAGATTATATATAAGTAATATTCAATATATAAATATATATATATATTATATATCATATAATATATATATATCTATATATGTATGTATGTATGCATATGTGTATGTATGTATGTATGTAAGTATTTATTTATGTATATACAGATATCTGTGTTTTAATACTGATCTTTACATTTCTCGTTTATACTTCCAAGATTACAAGTTGTGAGCGAGTCCGACATTTTAAGTCAAACCAAAAGTTTTCTCATATATTCTTAAATTCAGCAACAAGTACACCACAAAGTTTCTACGAATTTCAGGATGTAAAATTGCTTTTTCTTCTTATTTATCTTCTTCTTCCTTTGGTTTGTCATTAAACGTGTTTTATGTTTTTATTTCGTCGGAGACTAGGACAGAGAATTGCAAAATGGATCTCTGACTTTTTCACTTTTCTACTCGTTATTTGCTTTAATGAATAAGACTTTAATGGTTTTAATGGTGTAATAAGATAAAATAGCAGCTATTACTTAAAATAAGGTACTCTCTCAGTTATTTCCATCGATGCGAAAAAAAAAAACGATTGTGCTGGTTTTGTCTGTCAGTCCCCACTTTTTTTCTGTCCGCCCTCAGATCATGAAAACTACTGAGGCTAGAGGGCTGCAATCTGGTATTAGATCATCCCCCCTCTAATCATCAAACAGACCAAATTTCATCTCTCTAGCCCCAGTAGGTTTTCTTTTTTTTAAGGTTACATTTAGCCATAATCGTGCTTATGGCAACGATATAGAACAGGCCACCACCGGACCGTGGTTAAAGGTTCATGGGACGCGGCTCATACAGCATTGTACCGAGACCACAGAAAGATAGATCTATTTTCGGTGGCCTTGATTATGCACAGAAAATCGATTGCGCCTAAGAAATTTCGCCGCATTTTTTATTTATTCAGTTTTACTTTTACTATCCGAAAGATACAATTGAATCTCTTCTTTAAGCGATTTCCGAACTATGTGACCTATTAAAAGTAACACATTCACAAGATAGTAGTCTAACAGAACTAACAGCCTTTATTTCTAGTGCTTTTTGTGACTTATTTTCGAGTCATAGCTTGATTGTTCGGATGGATTTAAGTACACCCTTGTTTTCATTGACGTAAGTAAAGCTTACGACATAACTGACAGAAATGCGACGTGCAGGATGTGGAGGATGCATTGCATAGAAATGATTATTATTCGTATAACTTAGTATAAGTTTTAAAGTTGAGTAAGTACTTAGGTGACAAATGACCGCTTTGGTGCACATGTGAATCCGGCATAAGGGTGTACTGTATGTTCGTGGCTGTTTAATATTTTTTATGAGTGCAGTAATGAGACAGGCATGGAAAGTAAATATCAAGCGCAGCTTCGTAGAAAATGAAAATCGTTCATGATTAGACAATAACTTTAATGAAGAAAAGCTAAGTAAACCGGCGTCTATGAACCGTTAAAGAGGTAGATTATAAAAGCGAATGGCATCCCAAAAGATAGAACAGTAAATCTCGTTCTAGATTAACTTTGTATGTGTATTCAGAAGTAAATGCAACTGATGATGGTAGGGTGAAGCAAGTGGTGAATCACGGGATAAGGAAAATAAGGAGAGTAGCAGGATCTTTGCAGAAGATTTGAATGAGAGGATATAGCGTTCATGGATGCCGAAGAGAAAGCCTGTTGGGTCATTCTTGTTTAATGAATTTTATGAAAATGAAGAATGAATGTTGATTGAAATAACAGGAGAACTGTAGTTGAGGAAGGGAATTGTTTAATTGATTTGTGTGGAACAAGAAGTGGTGCACGTGACATGACGGAATAGGGTAAGAAAGTTATGGGGGAAGTATGAAAATGCTATGAGCTAATTTGAATTTTTCGTTACAATTAGCAAGAAATCAGAAGTCTAATTAGGAGAGAGGGGGATAGCAGAGGATACGTTACCTGCATGAGGTGGGAAATGCACCTACTAGATAGACCTTATCTTCGAGGAAACGCAAGAGCGTAGAAGGGTCAGTGAGTTGTCGATGAGATTTATGTGTAGGTATGGGATTCGTCTGACGTTTTGGTAATTTTTTTTTTTTCATTTTTGATTCTTCAGTTAAAGAATAATGTGTTAGTGAACGATAAAAAATTCTTACGTTCTAAATCTATTCTATTCGGTACCAAAAATGAATGGCCTTTGTAGAAATGATTAATCTGGAAAACCATGGCTGATAAAACATTAAATGTATTTTATTGAGATGCAAATATTTTCTGGACATATAGAAGGCACAATGAGCCTCATCAGAATTTCAAATCAGTATGCTTTGTTGATAAATCATTAGGGGATGTACAAAAATGTATGAATATTGATTTAATTAACGAATAATTAAATTTTCATATTACATTGCCCACAGAAAATCTATTGCGTCATACCTTCAATGGTAATTGAAAAGTTGAAAACCAGTTTCTCTTTCAGACCTACATTACTTGTTCATTGATTTATCTTTATAAATTCTAGTATTCTTAGCCTTTCAATCATTCGCTTAGCCTTGGCTCAAAACAGCCATCCCTCTATGGGAAGCTCGTCCCATTTAATTGTAATTAGATTTTATTAGATACTACAGACGATATATTTGTTCAATTTTAGTAAATATAGATATACGCTTCTGAGAATATAGCAGGATAGGTTTCCAAGAATACAACAGAATTCAATTTATTTAATGCACTGAGCAAAGATGATCCTATTAGGAAGTAACAATAATCAAGTCCAGAAAAATACTTAGCAAGATTCGTCAGAATATATGAACTTTTGAAAGAGGAAAGCAGAACGTAGAAGCAACTCAAGAGCAGGGTATATACAACAACAAAGAATGATAAACAGATTTTGAATATATATAAATGTTAATTAACAGTAAAATAAACGAACAGAAAAAAATGTTTTTATGGCCGCATGTCAATAAATTTCAGTAGAATAAACAGTCAATGAGATGGGGATACATAATTTTTCTTGCTGCTCAGAAATCTTGATAGATAAAATAACGCCTTTTATCATTTATGTGAAGTTGGAATAATATTACAAATATCCATAGCTTCATGAAATACGTTTCTGAGTTACTAATTTATGAAAATTCGTGTTAAAATTTTATATATCTTTGCATTGCTTTTTATTTAATTTACTGCATTCATTACCTTCCAGCAAAATTCATTGTTTATTATCTCGCGTGGGAAGTCTCCTTTGTTTCTTTTACTTGAATATTTCATATAGATTTTAATTGTGAAATGTTTACTATGAGATCATATGCTGACTGACTTGTTTCAATAATATTTTCCCAATGTGAATAAACCTTTAGTTTGTTGGTAAAACTCCATTTACCTTTTAAGGTTTCCGTGCAACGTGCACAGGGAAATTGGGATGTTGTCAGTATTTCTCTCAATTTATTAATGATTAATATTCGACTATTTTTATAACACGCACTGGTATGGTATTATTTTTGACAATGATGAATATTTTTCCAGCTGGATTTTTGGTTTATACTTTAGCTTTTACCAGTGTTGTATCAAAAGTGAAATTAAAATATTTTAACAGTACTTATACACTTTAGTAGAAAAATATCCAGTGGGAAGACTGCGACGTTGTAAATGTCAAGTGAAGATAACATGAACAGAAAAATGATAAATGAAGTGTAAGAGTTATAAAACACAAGTGAAGATAATATGAGTAGAAACATACTATACTAAGTGAAGTGAGTATTAGGTTAATGGGTAAAGAATACTAAATGAAGAGAATTTGAGAAGAAGTTGATTTAGCATGAGTACACAAAGGCCAATTAAAGTGAGGTTAGTAAGATGCCAAGAGAAGGGAACATGAATAGAAAAATGCCAAGTGAGGGAGAATATGTGGTTACAGATGAAACATAAGATAATGTGTGAACAAATATAGTTAGTGAAGAGGGTATGATTTGGTTAATGCTAAAAGAAGAGAATACCAGTATAAAAAAAAGAAAAATGAAGGATGTATGAGAAGAAAATTACTAAGCGCAGTGAATATGATTATCAAAAATGGAAAGCGAAGCTCATTATGAAAAAGAACGCCAAGTGGAGAAGGGTAAAAGAATGCCAGATGAAAAGACATGGCAGAAAAATGCAATTAAAAAGTGCCAGGTGAATATTACCCAAGTAGAAAAATGCCAGGCACAAAGACTGAAAACAAAATTCTGCTGAAATGAATAGGAGGAGAAACATTCCAAGCGAAGAGAACACAAGGCGAATGACTGGTCACATATGAACGAGAGAAAGAGGGAAACAAAGAGAGAGCGAGATTTCAACCTCGGGTGCAACATATCCCGCGAGAAATTGAAGCAGAAATCCAGGTTACGCTGTATTTAGGTGAAAGCGCAAATCTCCCAGAACCTCCCCTGAAATTGGTGTCACTAGTTTATTGAATGTCATGTCACTCTTTAGCACATTCCCCTGCAGTTGAATCAAAAGAAAGAAAATGAGTGAAGATCTCTCTTCGTGCATTTCTCTCATACATGAACTGTCATCTGCCTTTGTTCAAAATTTACGCGAATATCTGTAAATTACAGCTATATATATATATATATATATATATATTATTATAATATATATATATACATATATATATATATATATACACATATATATATTCTTCATCGCTGGTGGGCTAATCCTCGATGAAATAGGTACGGGGATACGGAAGGACACGGCACATTACATGATTCTTTATTGCTAGCGACGTTTCGAGACAAAGTCCCATCTTCAGGTTAAAGGCAAGAAATAAATATTACATCATTACCAAACAATTAGGAATGTTAACTTAAAATTATTACAAATTAAAGTATTTCTAAGTAAAATTACGAATTAAAAAATCTCAAAGAATGAGTATTACATCAATACATAACATATTCAAGAAAAGGAAATGTAAAATCATAAAAAATTGAAATATTTCTAAGTAAAATTACGAATAAAAACATTAAAAAGAATATATATATATTATATATATATATATATATATATATATATATATATATATATATATATATATATATAAAAATGAGGAAAATACCTTGCTCAAGCAGAGTCCCGCCATTTCGTGTCAGGACGGTGGAAAAAAAGTCAAGAAGAGGCAAAGAACAAAGTGACGTGTCTTTATGCTATATACAAAGGTACTGAGGTAGTATGGTTGTTAAGTGAAGTTACCAGTTTCTTAATTGCCAAACTTTCAAGAACGAGGAGGTGGTGTTCATATGGTGACGTCATAATGACCTTAAAGTTGTTATAATCTATCTCTGCCCTACAGATTCTGGCGTGATTCCTAATATTTGATTGTTCAGGGGTGGATAATTCGCTGCCCGTTCGGTAACTTACACCTCTATGAGCATCACATCTCACTTTGAGCAACCGGCGCGTACTTCCTACGTAGGTCTACTGATTACATCGGCAGCAATTAAATAAATACACTACACCGGATTGCATCAAGGAGGGCAATTTCTCTTTGTGTTTTAGTGTTTTAGGAAGCTACCAATATTTCTAGGATTTATGCAAGTGAATCTGGTATCAACTGCTGGATAATGGCGGTTTAAAATTTTCTTAAGGGAGGGCAAAAACTTCCTATCATGTATATAAGGTATTTTAATATAGTATCTAAATTTCTGTGCTAAATGGACTGGACTAGGTGGATGAAAAAAGTTATTGATGGTATTTTTGACGTATTTAAAAAATAACCCCGATGGGTAACAATTGCTGTTGAAAAATCCCTCAAGAAATATTATTTTGTCATGGAATAATTTTCAACTTGATGTTAGGTTTATAGCCCTGTGGAGGAGTGTTGATAAAGAATTTAATTTAAAATTATAAAAACAAAAACTGTAGAAATTCAAGCCAAGACCGGTAAAGATAGGTTTCCTGTAGATTCCTATGTTAAAACAGTTATCGAAGGTATGTAGATGACACTTTTGTTTTGTTTAAAGATAGGCATCATAGCGACTCATTTTTACAATATGCTAACTCCAAACATCAAAATATTAAATTTACCTGTGAATTAGAAGAAAATGGACAATTAGTATTTTTAGAAACAATGGTAGTTCGTAAAGATAACAGGGCTATAAACCTAACATCAAGTTGGAAATTATTCCATGACGAAATAATATTTCTTGAGGGATTTTTCAACAGCAATTCTGAATTCACCACAGCTGTCTATAGAAAAAAGACCTATACAGGTTTAGCTAACAACTATCACAGTTCATTCCTAAAAACCTTCGAATTAAACACCATTTATACTCTTGTCCACAGGGCATTAAAATATTCGTCTAGCTGGCCAACTTTCCACAATGAAATAGAATTTTTATTAGGTTTTTTCAGAAAAATTCCTATCCCAAAGACGTAGTCCTTAGAGTTATTAATAAACTTTTAACCAAATTTCTCCAGCCACCGTTGCCCAACTTTGATGTTCCTAAGAAACTGTCTTTTGCTTCCATCCCTTTTGTGTTTGATACAAAATTCTCACGTAGACTAACACAGATCATTGAACAAGAAATTCCTTGTCTTCAGTTAAAACTTATTTCTAATAATCCATGCAGGGTAGGTTAATTTTTCAGCTGTAAAGATCGCTTGCAGTCCTTGATGAGATCTAATGTTGTATATAAATTCACATGCCCTGGCTGTCCGGGCTCTTACATCGGATCTACTCGTAGGCTGTTGCAAGTTAGATATTGCAGCCACATGGGTTTCAGTTTTCGTACAGGCCAGAGAATTAAACAACCAGAGTTTTCTAACATTAAAAATCATGCTGCTATATGCAAAGTAGAGGTCTTGAAACAGCACTTCTCTATTATTGGATATACAAAGGACCCAGATCATCTAACAACTCTGGAGTCATTACTTATTAAAAGGCTAGTTCCCTCTTTAAACAATAATACCACGGCTTCACCTCTGTATTTGGCATAACTGACTTTTTGTTTGGGACGTCAGGTTTTGCTGTTCTATCTTCGTCTTTAGCCTTGGATGGTTGGTGTCTTTTAGTTCTCTTTCTCTTTTTACAGTATTTTAAAGAGTTTTTAACTTTTAACTTCTGCTTTTCTTTTTAAACCATTAATTTTTAATTACCTTGTAATTTTGTGAATTCCTTTTTATGATTTATTTACTTTTATTGTTCACAGACTGATGATGCACCGAGAATTGTGTGCGAAACGTTTTTAATAAACTATTTGCCTTCTACTGATGTATTATGGTACCCCCCTGAAGTATTCATATATATATATATATATATATATATATATATATATATCTATATATGTATATATATATATATATACATATACATATTACATATATATACATATATATGCTTAAAGTTTGTTAGCATGACAATCATAAGATTCAAATATAGAAAGAGGGCACCGTGCGAATGGTAATAAAGTTTATTGGGAGATCGGGGTATGAGCTTTGCAAAATAAGAGCAGGTTGAGCGAAATGTATGTTAAATTGCGCAAAGAAGAGAGTGGTCGCGGTGATTGTAAGGATGATATGGAAATAACATTTCTTACGTATGGCAAGGTTTACGTTTAGGTTTTCACCTAAAAAGTAAAGTAGCAACAAATAATTGGCAGAGTAATAAAACAATGCAGCTTGATTCAACGAAGAAACTTTTTTTCTTAACCGATTGTTATGAGAGAATTAAGGGAGAAGGATGTGAAAATGGGAAAAGCCATATATAAGAATATATGAACTTAAATAACTCTTGAATAAAGTGACATTGATGCATTGCAAAAGGTTTCGGTGTTATTTGTTGCACATGATTATTTATTGCGAGAAACAAGCCATTTTCATAATGAAATTATCTTGTGCTATACCATGAAATAGGAGTGTGACTAATCTGTGGTGAAAATGGTTTTATGACATGGGTGCACTGTGTCTTCATGGTTTTTTAATATTTTCAATAATAGACGCATGATAGAAGTCACTGGTCAGGCAGACGGTGTAGGAACGAGGTGCAGATTGGATGTTGTTAACAGATTATACAGCAGGGAAAATTCCTAAAGACTGATAAGGAACTGAAAGTGTTTAAAAGACCAGAAGTGAAAAGTAACTGACAACGGTAAAGTTAACTGAAACACGCCAGAACATTAGTATAGATAAAAGAAGAATGGAAGCGGCAGATTCATTAAGGTGACTGGGCGTTAATATACTTTATGAAAGCATGATGAGAAAAATGAATCACGAGTTACAAAGTATGTGAAGTTGGGAGTGAAGCAGACGTTGTACATAAGATATGGAAGTGAAGAGTAGGGTTTATGGAAGCAAATGTTTAGAGATATGAAGGACCAACAGGATTAGTCAGTGTTCATTGTTGACCGGAGCTTTAAGTCACTGAACTGGGAACTGGATACCAGACTTGGCACATGGGAAGTAGCTTTAATTTCCGGGTGTAATTTATTAGTAAAAGCTACCTACACAGTCTTGAAGTATTTCCATCTTTTTGTTACCAATTGAATTCCTAAGCATATACTTTACATTAGTACCTATTGGTTCCACTTCTGTGCATTTATGTAATGCAACGGACTACCTTAGAAAAGTATAGTCTAAAACATGTTTTGCATCTACTATGAAGTGTTATTGGGAAGCGGCAAAAGTGTAATGATCACAATATTATTTTAATCCTAAATGATGACAGTTGGAAATCTCATAAACAGAAATGACTTGAAAACTTCAAACACAAAGACAAAGAATAAATACGAAAAAGAATAATGGCAATCGGACTCCGATACTTTCCGCATCTGGTAGCATTTATCAGAAGTTTTATTGGAGATATATTTGAATAGCCAATAGCCTCCCAAAGACGTTTGCCGAATGTTAACAAGATTCTGAAACCTTTAGTGCCATCTGGTCACGTAGCCGTACGTTCATCTCTGTAAAATGGTGAAATGATACAGAAATTAGAGTATCGATGTAATAATACAAATAGAACTGGAAGAATGATGCGGGAAAAAAATCTTACCATATTTTCGTATTTAGGTAAGATATT